>NC_050513.1:3966651-3980228 GCF_002922805.2 Oryzias melastigma
GGCTATTTTGACGTTTAGCTATTTTTTCAGCTACATGCTAGCTGTTTTGGCTAGCCAAAGTTTTTTTATTTTAGTTTTTTAGGCTAATTTGGCATTTAGCTAATGTTTTAGCTGGCTATCAGCTTCAGCGTTTTCAGCTATCAGTGTGAGCGTTTTCAGCTATTAGCTTCAGTGATTTCAGCTATTAGCTTCAATGATTTCAGCTTTCAACGTCACCATTTTCAGCTATCAGCTTAAGCATTTTTCAGCTTCAAACTTTTCACCATCAGCGTTTTCAGCTACTAACTTCAATGATTTCAGCTATCAACTTCAGCGTTTTTAGCTATCAGTGTGAGCGTTTTCAGCTATTAGCTTCATCTATTTCAGCTATTAGCTTCAATAATTTCAGCTTTCAACGTCACCATTTTCAGCTATCAGCTTAATCACTTTCAGCTTCAAACTTTTCACCTTCAGGGTTTTCAGCTACTAGCTTCAGTGATTTCAGCTATCAACTTCAGCGTTTTTAGCAATTACCTTCAGTGATTTCAGCTATCAATTTCAGCATTTTTAGCTATCAGCTTCAGTGTTTTCAGCTATGAACTTTAGAATTTTTTGCTGTCAGCATAAGTGTTTTCAGCTATTAGCTTCAGTGTTTTCAGCTATTAGCTTCACTGATTTCAGCTATCAATTTCAGCGTTTTCTGCTAAAAAGTAATGGTTTAAAGTTTTAAAAATGTAGTTTTAGATTGTTCAATAAATGTTTATTCTGTTTGGCCCATGACCTAAGGTTGGATTTTAGCCCCTTTTGGGATTAAGTTTGACACCCCTGCTTTATATCCAGCAAAATCAACTTTTTTGAGGTTTCAAGTGTATTTTATTGTTCATTCCTTGTGAAAAACAACTCAAAAGCGATGTTTTGACCCATTCACACATCTCTGAGCATTCCTATAATACCCTGCCCTCTGAGCACCAGCCCCTTCCAATTCACGAAAATGAGCTGGTCCTCACAATAAACGTTTTTCAGATGACCAAGGGGGACCCGGCGCTGCGCAGATCTCCTGCAGCGCGGTGTATGCTGGTTAGTTTCTGTCACCGACGTCAAATGTGCGCCGTAAGGTGTTTCATATTGTTGTAAAGCTGCACTGCTTTACTAACTTTACATTTGTAAAGTGTTTCATGCAAAAGTGTTTTACATTAACTTTAAATTAGTAGATAGTTCCCTTTAAGGGCAAAGCTGCTATGCGATAATAACCTTCCTAACTTTATACTAGTGAAGTGTTGCATATTGGTGCAAAGATACTTTACATTGCTAACTTTACGTTAGTAAAATGTTGCATATCGGCACAAAGCTGCTTTACTTTGCTAACTTTACATTTATCAAGTGTTTCATGAATGTGTTTTATAGTAACTTTATATTACAATAGAGTTTCCCCTCAGGGAATAGCTGCTTTACTGTACTAACATTTCTAACTTTCCATCAGTAAAGTCTTGCATATTGGCACAAAGATGACTTAGCTTACCAACTTTACATTAGTAGAGTGTTCCATATTGGCACAAAGATGACTTAGTTTACTAACTTTACATTATTAAAGTATTGCATATCGGCACAAAGATACTTTAGTTTACTAACTTTACATTATCAAAGTCTTGCATATCGGCACAAAGATACTTTAGTTTACTAACTTTACATTAGTAAAGTCTTGCATATTGGCACAAAGATACTTTAGTTTGCTAACTCTACATTTGTAAAGTGTTGCATATTGGCACAAAGATACTTTAGTTTGCTAACTTTACATTTGTAAAGTCTTGCATATCGGCTCAAAGATACTTTAGTTTACTAACTTTACATTTGTAAAGTGTTGCATATCGGCACAAAGATACTTTAGTTTACTAACTTTACATTAGTAAAGTGTTGCATATTGGCACAAAGATGTTTTATTTTTCTAACTTTACATTAGAAAATATTACTTTGAGCAAAGCTGCTTTTCTCCACGTCAGAATCTATTAGAAACATGCTAATTGCGTCAATCGTCAAAGAGTTACGGTAGTTCGAAGAACGTATTCTTTTGCTGATACTGGTGACACCTTCAATATGAAAGGGTTAAAGGTCACACAGCTTCAGTTGCCTATCTATATTCACATCAATTTCATCCCTTACACCACTTTTTTGTGTTTGCATTGGATTTTAACTTTAAATAAAACTTTACATTTCTATATTTTTTTAAATATATAGTCATCTAGTTTCTTTAAATTAATTCACGCAAACAAACCAGGAAGGTTCTAAGTCTTTTTTTCAGGAAATACCACCTTGTTAAATAAAGCTACTGCATTGTCTGATATTATAACATTCAACAGCCTGTTTGTCAGTAACCACACATTTCAAGTGTGACTAACTATGCAGATGAGTCCTCCTCTTCTGACTGCTTGTGGGCAGTACAATAGCCTCTGATTGCATCTGCGCGATCGCCCGCGGCTACAGTGTTTTGAACACTTTAAGTTAGTCATGTACTTTTTTACGCCTCCATTTGCTTTTTCATTACAGTGCACTGTTTATATAGCTGGAAAATGGTGTTATTATAGCCTTGCTTGAAATAATGGGATCACTCAAGGCACCAGAGGAAAAAACCTCCAAGAGCACGGAGCAGCCGGGTAACATTCACCTGCAGGGCACGAAAAATCAATAAATACAGAGATTTTTTTAGGTTTATTGTGTGCTGCAGATGTATGGTGGAGATCTCCAGGTAAAGGCAGGAAAATAAAACCTTTTACAGGGGTGTCATCTGTGGGAAAATGGAGGAAAAAGGCTTTTTTTTTCTCCTACAGAGACTGCTTCAGAAGCTTCTGGAGTCGTCTTTTATTTATCAAAGTACCAACAAGACGATCAGCTGATAGAATACAAGAAGACAAGACAATCACTAAAAGTGAAACGCAATGGGGAAAATTTTTATTTTTTTATGTATAAATACAGTATTTTGATTTTCCATTCTCTGATCCGTCTATTTCTGATCAAATGTTCTTTGGTTCTGGATCAGAAGTGATAAAACAGACATTGTGTTCAGTGCTGGTTCTATGTGAAATACATTTTTTTTTTTTTTAACCCACCTTTCTGGAATTTCTTCATAGGTTAATTGGTGACTCTAAATTGTCCCTAGGTGTGTCTGTGAGAGTGAATGTGAGTGTGATTGAGGCCCTGTGACAGACTGGCGACCTGTCCAGGGTGTACCCCGCCTTCGCCCATCAGTAGCCGGGATAGGCTCCGGCACCCCGCGTCCCCGAAGGGGAAGAAGCGGTCTAGAAAATGGATGGATGAATGAATGAATGTAAACTGTGTACTTATTCCATGCATTTCCGTTTGGATGCTAACTGTAGTTTGTTTTTTCTGTACTTGTACTTGTACATGCACAATGACAATAAAGTTGAATCTAATCCTATCTGATCTAATTGTGTCTAATTTAATTTAATTTAATTTAATCCTATCTAGTCTAATCTAATCTACTCTAATTGAATCTAATCTGATTTAAACTAATCTAATCTAATCTATTTGAATTTAATCTGATTTAATCTAGTCCAATCTAGCTAGCCTAATCTAATGTAATCTAATTTTATTTTATCTAATCTAATCGACTCTAATTGGATTTAATCTGATTTAATGTAATCTAATCTACTATAGTCGAATCTACTCTAATCTAATTTAATTGAATCTGATTTAATCTAATCTAATCTAGCCTAGTCTAATCTAATTTTATTTTATCGTATCCTATTTTATCTTATCTTATCTTATCTAATAAAGTCTAGTCTAATCTAATCTATTCAAATTGAATCTGATTTAATCTAATCTAATCTAATCTAATCTAATTTTATTTTATCTGCTCTAATTGAATTTAATCTGATTTAATCTAATCTAATCTAGCCTAGTCTAATCTCATTTTATTTTATCGTATCCTATTTTATCTTATCTTATCTTATCTAATAAAGTCTAGTCTAATCTAATCTAATCTAATCTAATCTAATCTAATCTAATCTAATCTAATCTAATCTAATCTAATTTTATTTTATCTGCTCTAAATGAATTTAATCTGATTTAATCTAATCTGGTCTAGCCTAGTCTAATCTCATTTTATTATATCTGCTCTAATTGAATTTAATCTGATTTAATCTGATCTAATCTAGTCTAACCTAGTCTAATTTAAATTTTTTTATCTACTCTAATTTAATCTAATCTAATCTAATCTAATCTAATCTTGCATAATCTAATCTTATTTTATCTAATCGAATCTAATCAAGTCTAGTCTAGCCTAATCGAATCGAATCGAATCGAATCTAATCTAAGTAACCAATAAGATTTAGGTCAGTCTCAGAGGATCTGAGAGTATAAGCCGTTCATTCTGGAGGAAAGCAAAGGGCTCAGAAAACAACTGAATACAGTGAACTGAACGACATAGTTGTGTTTTGCATTTTTGTAGTTATTTATATTGATCTAAACCACAAATGTTAAGTCAATATGAGATGTGATTATCTGCAGAGTGAGAGGATGTTAAATCTGAACGTGGAGCTCTGCTGCTGCCGTCAATGGAGCTGAGGATCCATACAACCTGCTATTTACCTGGAAATCAATGAAGCTGGAAAAATTCTGAATGAAGATGATGAATTTTGTCAATACTTCTGCAGAACACAACAGTTACAACTAAATACTGTGTCGTGTAAAATGTATGATTTTGAAAACAAGGGATGGCCAAACCACATTCACTGTCCATTTTATGAGGTACATCTCGCTGGTGTCAGGTTGGACCTCCTGTTGCCTTCAGAAACTGCCTTCCTCCTTGCTGGCTCAGATTCATTTATGATTCCATTCATGACTTGGAGCCTGATCCAGCTGGAAGAAGCCATCAGAAGAGGGTACAGTGTGGTCATAAAGGGACGGACATGGTCAGCAACAATCCTCAGGTAGCCACTAGCCTGACCCGTTGATACAAGGAAGGATTCATTTATACTTTTATATTGTTGATGCTAAATTCTGATATGTATACGTACATATTTATATATATATATATATATATTCCAGTATATGTTTATTGGTACAGGAGTTAACACTCTTAAAGAACTTTTACAACACGTTTCCTCTTTTGTACTATAAACGTTTTATCACTTTTATTGTTCTAGTATTTTATGGTACTTTGGTGACTTTTCCCCCCTTATGTCTGTTTTTTTTAAATGTTTTACTGTCTATTATATGGTTGTGGAGTTTATATTTGAACCTCAAGTCTGTAAATAAATACAATTACTTTTCCTCCTTTATTTATGCTTTTACTTAAGCATTATTAAAAAAGGTAAATTACTTTTTCAATATAAACTTGAATAGATTTGAAAAAAAAATGTTTTTTTAATTTGGCTGTAGCTCTTGGGTGTAGATTAACACAAAAAGCTCAATTTACTTGAAATACTGCTTAGATAAACGACTTTACTGAAGAACTGAAAAGTTAAAATAGCCTTGGGTTACATATGGTCAAGATGAAGACTGTTCCATTTTGTAGGGGAGCCACCTCTGGTTTAGTTTAGCCCAAATATAAATGTCAATGCAAAATGAGTCGTTTTTAACTTATTAACACATATTTAAGTAAAGGAATCCACGTTTTACTTTTTGTTGCCCCCCCCGCGGAGTGACGTCACTCAACAGGTGCGATGATTCATGCTAATTAGCGTCGTTCGGTGAGGAGCTAACGGCCCCAGAGAGCGTGAAGGAGAAAGGACCCCAAAGAGGCAGAAAAGGAGGGAAAGCAGGTGGAGACACGACATAAAAGGAGGAAGGTAAGATTTGTTTGTTTGCTCACATAATAGATGGGTGGAGTTAAATAACGCTGAGTGTAACTTCCGGTTGCTATTCCGGAAGTTGCACCCGTAATCCCTTTTACATGAGAGGCCCCAGGAATAAGGTCAATAAAGTTAATTTTATTCTTTATTTTTGCCTGTGCTAGCTTGCTTAGCTAGCCTCAAATTAATGCTAGCTGGCTGGATATGTTTTTTTCCCCCTTTTTATTATTAAAATTTTAAAAAGATGACTATTTGAAAATACATTTTAGGATAAAAGTACAATCTTTTAGACTTTTTACATCATTTTCATTGTTTAGTAAAGAATTAATGTATATTAACCTTATTCCTTGTTATTTTTGGACTATAATAGCAGTGGATTATTGCGTTGATGTAACATTTATCAAATGTTAATCATAGTTTTGTTTTTCCTGTATGATTTCTTTTTTTTTTTTTTTTTACATTTGAGCACATACTTTTGCACTCCAATAATTTTGTGTGTGTGTTTAACATGTTTAGCTTTTTTCTCATCATTATAAAATAATTTAAGATTAAAACTGCATTTCCTAGTATTTACTTATTTAAGTCGTGAATGATCAGGTCCAGATAAAAACCCATTAATGTCCTAATTTTTCCCGTCAAAAGTAACTGTTTGGCTGAATAGCACCGGTGTTGCATCGCTAATGTTTGTGAGGAGCTGTAAGTTAGCATACATCCGTATTTTTGATGAACTCCTGCAGAAAATAAATCTTAAAAAACGACGCAGGCTTTTTGAGTTTTGCTAAGAATTGTATATTCATAATTAATAGACAATTGGGAATAATTTTATGACGGATAAAAATAACATTTTTAAATATAGTTCACTGTTCACGCTACTGTACATGACTATATATTATGTCCAAAGGAAAAAGTATAGAGAAAGTCAATGCACATTCTAAAGAAATATAAGTTTAATTTCTGGATATGATGCAAAATGTAACCAACATGTATTGGTTTTCTTATGACTACATTTTTTTGTGTTTAATTTAATTTATTCATTTTTTTTTTATTGCTTGCATTTGGATATTATGTGGTTTTTTTGTGTTTAATAACGGCTTAGAATAGATTTATTCATTTTTTATTGATGTCAGAATTTCTAATGTAGTTATATTTGAATTAGATTCTTGCTTTAAATATTATTTTTAAAAATAATGAGAAGAAGCTTAGTTTAGTTAAATCATTTTTGGGTAAGATTAGCGAGCTAAAGATTTTTCATTTAAATCAAAGGAGTTATAAAGACTGTGAACTACTCTGAGAGTTTAATAAATCGAGGACTGTTTGTGGACTATGAGGACAATTGGAAATCTCTAATTTTTAAGTTTGAACTCAGTTGGTGAAGCAGTTTGCAGATGACGTTTAATGACTTAACGATGCTAATGTCCAGTAGTTTTCGAATTTCATGGAAATATTTTGGAGATTTAATCTTCTAAAATGGCCTTATTTCATTGTTTTTTTTTACAATAAAAATAGAAAAAATAGCGATATGGAAGCAAACATCTGCTTCCTCCTTATTGAACCATCTCACAGTGAAGTAAATGAAACCCAAATGGTAAAATGTTCCTTGTTTTTGTTTTATTTTGAGTCTAAATCCAGAAGCCAAACAGTCACTCCTTGTTTTCGACACCTTTTTATAAGTCCTCCACAAAGATCTTGGAGTTAGCGGTCGGCCATCTGCCAGACTACGAGAACGTGGTCTAAACTGGGTCATGCAACAATGATCCAAAGGACAGATATTGTACTAAATGTCACTCAATCTCACGTTTTAAACACGCATGACTGTGACTGACCAGTACCTCCTGCTGGACATCTCCTAAACATAGATTTAGCAGATTATTGGATCAAATTTGTACTAATTTCCCCTTGTATGATCAATACATACTCAAAAATGCTTGGAAAGAAAATTATGAACTCGATGACCACTACTAACAGGTCTCCTTCTCCAAGCTGGTCAGGGGGCCCTCTCATCAGTCGAGTTTCCACATTCTCCCAGCTCTCTAGGAAAAGAATGGGGCTCCTGCTGAGTTCTGTTGTGTTTCCTGCAGTGCCTTTGCTAAGCTACAGCTATAACTAATTGAATTAGGGCCTGTTTTCTCCTCTAAAACAGGGGTGTCAAACTCAATCGCACAGGGGGCCAAAATCCAAAACACAGCTTAGGTCGCGGGCCGAACAAGATAAACATTTATTGAACACTCTAAAACTACGTTTTTAAAACTTTAAAACTATAACTTTACCTGCAATAGTGCTAGTGTGAATGCTGTAAGCTGAATGTGGCTGCCGAAGATGCTAGTGCAGATAGCTAAAGATGCTGAAATTGATAAATGCCAGATTAACCTAAAAAACAAAAACAAAAAAACCTTAAGGTAGTCGAAATAGCTAGCAGGTAGGTGATAGAATAGCTAAACTTAAAAATAGCCTAAAAAATCGTATTAATTGCCAAAATAGTCCAAAAAGCTAGCAGAATGTCATTTTTTTAAACTTTAAAACCATAACTGTTAAACATTATTTTGAATAATAAAAATAGTAATAATGATAACATTAGCCAACACAGCTAGATTGTCAATATTAGTCTAGCTTCAAAACAACCTAAATAAAAAAAAAAATGCCAAAACAGCTAGCTTATCGCTGAAATATTAGCTAAACTCCAAAATAGCCTAAAAAATCTTAGTAAATGCCAAAATAGTCCAAAAGCATGCCAATTTTTAAAACTTTAAAACTGTTAAATATAATTTTGAATAATACAAAAGGCAGGAGGCCTAAATTAGCCAAAACAGCTAGGATGCAAAATATTAGTTTAACTCTAAAACAATCTTAAAAAAAAAAAAAAAAGTCTAAATTAACAGCTAGCATGTAGCTGGAATATTAGCTAAACTTCAAAAAGCTAGCAGAATGCCAATTTTTAAAACTTTAAAACTGTAACTTTTTAACATAATTATGAATAATAAAAAGAAAGGAATATTATTGGAAAATAAATCAACTTAAACTTTAAATAACTTAATATTTTACTCTCCATTAAACTATATTTTGTCAAAATTATTCAAGTTAGAAATGAGCTCAAGATAACATCAAGGTATTAATAACAATCAAATAAAATGATCTGGAGGGCCGGACAGAATTACCCGGAGGGCCGGATCCGGCCCCCGGGCCTTGACTTTGACATGTGCTCTAAAAGAGACTTTTGGTTGATTGTGGATACAATTTCCGAGACATTTTTGAATCAGGTCTTTAATTGGTGAATGTTTCAGTTTACAGGTTCCAGTAGCTTCACTGATTACATTCAAACCAGCAGAGTCCATGTGGCCGATTTGGTAGCTCTTGTGTTGTCCGAACACCGACCCCAGGACTCCAGGATGGGATGGTGGTGCTACATGTTATGACATGTCCATCGACCAATAGGAGTAACCGCTGCTCCTGCTTGGGCACTAACTTAAAACACAGTTGAAAACGGGGATGGAGATCAATCAGCCCCCTGTGGCGTCACTCAAAATGTGAGTAGGCCCCTAGAGGGAACCGACCCCGGCCCTGCGTGGTACTGCCGTTATCTTGCGATAAGCCCCCCGATGTTTCCTCTCCACAGCCTGGGTGGAGATGTAAGGGGGGGGGGGCGATAAACCCCTCTTTATTTGCTTTCCCCTCAAAGGGACTATGCGAGGAATGCCGGGAATTTAACTGATCCTAAAGTGTCCCGGTACGGCTCCCAGAGCTCACGTTCTGGGAACCGCCATCTACCTGAAACTGGACACTTGCGGACCGGACCACCGTGGGAAAGCAAGCAGAGGGGGAAAAAAATGCGGTTAAGAAAATGTCTTAAGCAGATATTCCAGCCTTACCAGCAGAGTTCCGGAGATCCCAGCAACCAAGCAGGAACATATCAACAGGCTCATCTTGGAATTCTCTTGACTGACATTATTGAAAAGAGAATAAGGTGGTATTTATTTTCTGGCGTCCTCGTGTTCTTCAGCCTGATGTACTGCCTGTGGCTGAGCTCTTTCCGTCGAGAAACGGGAAAGCAATCATGTCAAGAAAAACCATAAGCTGCGTTACTTTAGGGAAAGCAGACACCCAGCCATTATTGTATGAATCAAAAACAGAAAATAATTCTAAAGATGGAGACAGATGTTGAGAGTTGGGCGCCATACTGCTCCTGCAGTGTTGTACGGTAAACTGAAAGCCAGTGAGGCAGCACACTGTTTAGGGGGTAAATGTTTGTCTTTCTAATTACCTAAAAAATCTGTAATGAAAGTTTACTAATGCATTTTTACAGAAAAAAAATCCCTCTTGGTAATACACCACACAGTTTTTTTACACCGTTTATATAGTTATTGTTTAGAAGGGTTTACCCCCGTTGTGCTAAATGTTCCTCAAAAAAAGTGTTCTCTCCTAATGTGACAGGTTAGTGAGAAATATTTGCTTTACTTACTCTTATAGCAGAAGCAAAGAAATTATTTTCAAATCTGAACTAGCAGATGTTGCAGTACCTCTAAAGACCACAGGAGGCTGGTTTCAAGAGGGAGCAATTCTGCTGTGTTATAAAAACCAATGTGTAGCGGCTGACAGGGCCGTGGATCGCTGCTTAGGTGGTGATTTGATTCAAGAGTTGAACCACGATTCGTACTTTTAATGTTTATATGTATGTCTTTTTAAAGGATGGATAAAAATTGAAACTATTTGTATTAAATTACTATACATTTATTTAGAATAGGAGATCACAATCAACAAAACTGATAAAAATACAAAGATTTAAATAAATAATTGTTGTTTTTTATTATTTATCTACAAAACATGAAAATGTTCTCCACAGTTTTCCATCCAAAGTTCTTCAATATTTTGCATTCTAAGCATTACATATTTGGTGCAGAGCCCGTATGAAAAACGTTGTTTTTTTCCGCAGCAGAATCAGCTGATTCATGTTGATTACATCCACCTTTCAGCAGCGCGAGGCTGTTTCTCTGCTTCAGAACAAGCTGGCATTTCGTCAATTGCATCAACTGTTGAAGAGTTACCATAACCAAAATAATGTAAACACTGGAGCTAGAGCTCTGGTCTTGAGCGGAACTTCAGTCTCAGTTTTTGAACGGAAAAAAATCTGCCACTAGTTTTACTTTAAAAACCGGAAGCTTCACCTTCTTGAAGATTTGTTTACTTCAAGTGTCAGTACCTCAGCTCTTTTGGTTTTGTTTTAGTTCATAAACTTAAAATCCATCATTATTCTGCATTCCAGACCAACAAAGACGTCATCCCCAGATAATATTTTACTACACTTGACCATATTTATAAAGATCGCCAATCAGCTATCTTGGACATGGCGAATATTTATACTTGAATTTTCGGAAGCAGATCGTGAGTATCCGAGCACCTGGATACTCGTTACAGCCCTAATTACCCTCTAATTCTTAAAAAAAAAAAAATATATATATATATATATATATATATATATAAGTTTTCCACTGTGAGCAAACAAGTGATTAATTAAACGTATTAATTGCGTCCGGTCTGAATGTACCAAAAAATTTTACCAGTGCTAGAAGAATGACAGTAATATCAGATCTATCCAGCTGTCCAGTGTTGATCCAGATTCCAGCTCAGACGAGGAAAACAAAGACGTTCATGGATCTATTTGTTTTCAAGTGGATGTATCAGAATGGAGCAGAGCAGGGAGCTTGTGGCCGGACCATATCTTCTATAGATTACACAAACGATTATTTTAAGTCAATTAATCACTGATTCTTTTTTTCAATTAGTCGACTAATCGGGTCATACACAAACTGGATGTAAAGCGCACATCTTCACCATCATTTGCTTTAAACTGACTAAAAATAAAGACAATTAAGATGATAGTTTATTAAACTTTGAATGAATCATGCAGCCTCTTCCTTCATTAGTTTCTGGTATTAAAATAAGATTAAATTAAATTAGGTTAGCATCTGAAACAAGGAACTATTTTTCACAAAAGATAAAGTTTTGGTCTCACTGACTCAAATATAACAAAAGTGCATTTTTTGGTGCTGAACGCTCACAACTGTTCAACTTTACTAGATCTGCCACAATTGGTGGACTATTTTAATAGTCGATTAGTCGTTACTTAATATTATATTATTATATGGACTGTTGTAAAGTTGAAAGTTATAGTGGCATTCTGATAGCTTTTTTGACTATTTTGGTGTTAAGGATTTTTAGGTTATTTTGGGGTTTAGCTAAAATTTCCGCTACATGCTAGCTATTTTGGCAAATTTTTTCTTTTTTTCTATTTTTTAGGCTGTTTTGGAGTTTAGCTAATATTTCAGTTGCATGCTAGCTGTTCTGGCTAATTTATGCTGTTTTTTTCTGTTTTTTATGCTAATTTGGCATTTTACTAATATTTTAGCTGGCTATTATTTTCAGCATTTTTAGCTATTAGCTTTAGCAATTTCTGCTATCAATTTCAATGTTTTTAGCTATCAATGTCAGCATCTTCAGTGGCCAAATTCAGCTCACAGCATTCACACTAGCATTATCGCAGGTAATGCTATATATCTAGCTTGTAGTTAGTTTAAAGCTAATGATGGTTAAGGTGTGTGTTTTACATCCACTTTGTGCATGACCTGTTTATATAATTGGTGATTAGTCACTATTAAGATAATCGTTTATGGCGGCACTACTTTCCAACACTCTGACTCCACATACTTAAATTATTTGTTGACTATTTTAATAGTTGATTAGTTGTCTGTTAGTCAACTAATTGTGGCAGCCCTAATTTCTCCGTCACAAATACGTTCCTTTTTAAACAGCCTTTTTTCAACTGCTCCTGATTCACAATAATTTGACTAAAGTAATACTAAGTTTTTAGCTTAATTATCTTTACATGCGTCCTCCATCCTCAGGAACGTGGTATAACACCAAAAACGTCTTTTTCATCAAATGTGTCCATATTACATAGTAATAGATGCATAGAGAGGAACACTTGTTACACCAATAAAAGTGGTTTACTATCATAGCCTGTTCGAGCTGTTTGAGCTATCCTAGCTAAGCGAGTGTGTGAGATGTTCTGTTTTTGCACCGCTCTCCTCTTGGTTTTCTCAGCAGTCTCAGATTATCAGCGATTTCTGTTTTCTCTCTGTGAGAGAGCAGCCAAGACTTCTCAGGTGAATGACCCAGAGAAGTCTGTTTCTTTAGGTTTTGCTTTTTTTTTTTTTCATATTCGATTTTTCGACGTGCCCAGATTGTGCACGGTCAACGCTTTTCCTCACAACCCATGCTGGATGCTTTTCTGTTTCTGTGATCTACAAACATGTCCGCCCCCTCCGTGACCTCTTCACCCCAAAAAAAAAAAACCTTCATTGGGTCACACTCAAAAAATAAATAAATAAATAAATAAAAAGGAGAAGTTGTGATGGGTGCCGTCGGGGTGTCATAAAGGCACCTGCAGCAAAGCACTGTGGGAAACCGCGCAGAGGCCAATGAAAGCCCTCTAGACCGAGCGCTGCTGGGCATCACCGCCTACCCATGATTGCTCTTCATCCGTTACCGTGGCAACAGCAGCGCTTGATGAGAGCGGATCCAGATTTCATATAAAAGAAGTGAATGTGGCAAACTGCTCACAGTTGGCCTTGAGATGCAACAAAAAGGAAAGAAGCACAGACCATAACCTCCAAGTCATGTAAAGATGAGAAACCGAAAAACCTTCATGGGTTTTATTTTCTCCTCCGGTTTTTTTAGCCTTGGGTGGAAATGGAAAACAGCAAGTAGTGCTAAAAATGGGGGGGTGAAAACTGTGATGTT
>NC_050513.1:3980509-3987475 GCF_002922805.2 Oryzias melastigma
ACGGAGTTTTTCGGCATCTACTTTACATCAAATCACGGTGGAATGGATCGGAACGATTCTGTGACGACAACTGGAACTAATTAAATGCAGTAAAAAAATTGCCAATGCAGTGATTTGGATCGTGTAAGTGGGGCAGATGAACACAGATGGCGGACTTCTGTCGCCTTCATTAACACCAAATGTGTATTATTTGGTGGCAATTGAGGGGCTCAAAATGGATTTTGGGAAATGTAGTCAGAGGACACTTTTTAATTCCTCCACTTTGGCTGGTTTGAAGTTTTTCTGGGTACCACCTTAAAGAAATGCACTAATGTGCGATTTATATAATAAATATCTAAAACTATTGTACTGTTGGTTTATTTTTTTAAGAATGAGATTTTTCTAAATATCTCTCACTGAGAGATTTATGGTTTGTCTGTATTCCTTCACTACTTGGAGCACTATTTAGAGCGTTCACTATTTTGTTGAATCCACGATTCTAAACTCCAGTATCCTAAAAATTTCCCAGAAGTCTCTCCAAATATTTTTGCTTTATCAGAATTCCCTTTCTACTCTCCCGCTACGTAAAAACTTCAGTATATATCTAGTGCTCTGGATTTTAAAAGCAATTTAGTCACCATACTCACTTTTCTTTACAACAAACTTATTTCTCAAAGTGTAAACCTGTTTGATATGAGCAATTCACTAAGGCTATTTATGATTCCATTAAGTGAAAATTTAGATGTTTTTTAAAAATTCGTTAATATCCTTTTTTTCACAAAAATTGCTCAAACGCAATGCATTGTGGTCTATTTTCGTAAATCTAGTGAACACTGACGAAAACCTTTTTCTCTCAGAGACTTCTGGGAAGTTTCTAGGGTCCTGGATTTTGAAATTGGAGATTGATGAATAATAGACCACAACGCATTGCATTGAACAATTTGTACGTAGTATTTGAGAGTTTTTCAGAGTATATGTCTGATTGTTTTTCATAGTTTTTGCCACTTCTTCTCAGGTGGGACATACTCTTTTTATTTATTTAATTTTTATTAAATAGTGACGACCCCTCGAGGGTGCAATAAGTGTATCAGTATTTGCTATTGACAACAACGCAGAGGAAGCAGTGCCACTCAGTCTGACACCGGGCTCGGCAAAATTGTTCCAAAGCGGGACAGATGATCAATAGCTCAACAGATTTAATGGTTTAAAGACTTTAGTTGACTTGTTGGCATGCTGCTTATGCAATGGTTATCTGGATAATTGTTTATATGTTGCGCTAATATACTAGATTCTGAAATTCGATCCCATATTCACTTTATCGCTGTTGTACTTGTCTGTGGTGGTGAAGAGAGAGATGAGCCAAAATACAAAGCTCTGATTTTATCGGTCAATCTTCACTCCAATATTCGCCTCTTGTCATGACCCAAAGAACGAGATCCCGTCTACAAGCGGCTGAAATGAGCTTCCTCCAGAGGGGGGCTGGGCGCTCTCTTAGAAAAGCTCAGTTAGCTGGAGAGAACTCTGAGTAGAGCTTCCTCTCCTTCACATCCAAAGGAGCCAGCTGAGATGGCTCAGGGCATCTGGTCCGGATCCCTCCTGGACGCCTCCCTGGAGAGGTGTTCTGAGCATGTCTCACTGGGTGGAGGTCTGGAGAAAACCCAGGACACGCTGGACAGACCACGACTCTCAGTTGGCCTGGAAACGCCTTGGGATCCCCCCAGAGGAGAGAGGGAAATCTGGGCATCTTTGCTTAGACTGCTGCCGCCACGACCCGAATGAGCAGAAGAAGATGGATGGATAAATTACTGGACTGTCTTGTTTTCCTGCAAATAACATGGGAATGTCTATCCAGTAGGGATCGACCACTATAGTTTTTTTCAAGGCCGATACGATTCAAATATTTTTAAAGCCTGGGTGGCCAACATCAGTATCAGTTGATCCTTACTATCCTGATGTCTTAAATCATCCCTGAGATCCTGCAGTGAACCGACTTCAGGTCTCCATGATAGAACCTCTATGGAGTGGCTGTGGGGTGAATATAGAGCGGATCAAAAATTTGGTTCCTGGCTTCCCTGCCCATGTGTCAAAGGGTCCATGGTCCATGACACTGAACCCCACATTGTTCCTGGTGGTTAGACGTTGGCACCAGTGTTCTGCAGCAGTGCCACCATCAGTGTGTGCATGAGTTAATGAACTGCGACTGTAAAAAACTTTAGGCCCCAAACCAAGTTATCACTATATAAGGATATGTATTACTTTCATCGCTCTTTGGTTTTTCAGAATTTTTCAATTTGTATTCTTGTTCCAAATGGAACTTTAAAAGTATTGTACTGAACATCTACAGTTTATATTTCTTTAAAGTTATTTTGCATTAGTGTTGTCTTGTTCTTTCATTCCAAACAACCGTCCTGATACCCAATCAGCTACTGACCGAGTGACCAGGAAGCAACAATCAAACTTTTGTTTTTAAAGGATCAAGTTTGAGATTCCCTTATACAAGGGGTCCCCAAACTACGGCCCACGGGCCGGATCCTGCCCTCCTACACATTTGGCCCGGCCCCCCAAACTGCTTTGGCTAAATTAGACATTTTTCCAGTTTTTTAGTGTAATTTTGCATTTGGCTAATATTTCAGCTAAATGTTAATATTATATTGCTATTGTTAATAATATAATATATCAGCTGTTTTGGTTAGTTTTGGCTTTTTTTTTTACTATTTTTTTGACTAATTTGGCATTTAGCTAATATTTCAGCTACATGCTAGCTGTTTTGTCAAACTTAGAATTTCTTTTGTTTTTTCGGCTAATTTGGGACTTTGCTAATATTTTAGCTAGCTATCAGCTTCAGTGTTTTTAGCTATCAATTTAAGCATCTTCAGCTAATAATCTATCGAAGGTAATGCTATATATCTAGTTTTAAAAATGTTTCAGTTTTTATTTTCTCTGTGAAAATTACAGAAATTATTTAAAATTTGGTTATATTTAGCTTTCTTGAAAATTGTAAATCTTTATGTTAAGGCTGTGATTGTTAAACTTTTTCTGATAGCCTACAAACCGACCCCGGCCCCTCATCAGAGAAGAAAACACTAATGTGACCCCTTACAAGAAAACGTTTGGGGACTCCTGCCTTATACATCTCATACTCTGTATGTGTGATTACACACAGGATCCACAAGCGATTTACTGTGCAGTTTAAAATCTGACAGAAATATCCTTACTGAGGTCAATAAACTAAAATGCACAAATTGACGTGTTTCCTTTAATTTTACAAACTCTTCATTTGAAGTGTGCTGACCAGAAAGCGCAGCAATCTGAATGTTCGGATCATAAATGGAAATATCAAGGTTTCAAATATGTATCTGTTTAAAAGCCACGTTTTTCTTTGTCACTGCTGCCTATGACAACACAAGTGTTTGTGAACGCACACAACTAATCCAATTTAACTCGGAGAGGAGCCCGGAAACCTTGTGCATTTCTTCTGCCGCTGTACGCCACCACTGCTGAGCAAAACTTGAAGGATTCTGGCCACTAACACCTAATACATTACTGCTAAAATGAAACCCTAAAGTTAGGAAAGTGAGCAAAAAGAAAAAGATTTTGGAAAGTTTCTTTGCACAGAGAAAGAAACAGAAGCATTTAACAGACTAAACCAGGAGTAAGACTTGAAATACTGATGTAATGACTAGTTTTTCCAAAGCCTGATTTGCTAAATATGACTCTCTAATGTTACAAGGACGCTGCTGATACACAAACACAGTGGATTCACAGATGTTATTAAATTTGGAAAACACCAATTTGATGTTGGTCATATAATTTTATTTTGTAGTATTCTTTTTTTTATTTCAAGTTATTATAGCAATAACATCAAAGGAAAAAGACAAAATAATATAAAAAAACTGACGATCATTGCTAGATAGATGGACATAGATGGATATAAATGGGTGTAGATGGATAGATATTAATTGATTTTATTCTGGACTCATAGTCTAATCTATCATTAAAAAAAACAAAAACACTATAGACAGACAATAAAAGGTGTAGTGTCAAGACTACACAAAATAAAGTCATAAAAAATATAATCAAAAAGGCAGAAATAGAAATAAAAAGTGCAATTAAATAAATGAAAAAAATGCAAAATAAAATGTCATATTTCACATTCTCATATTTCATATTCTTATTTTTCTCTGGTTTTAACCATTTTAACACATATTTAGTATCCTATTTTTTTATTTAGCAAAAATGGTTTTATTTTTCCTAGTTTTACTTACCAGCACTTTTTATGTAATTTTACGTATTATTTTATTAGTACGTTTTTACGAAAGCTGGGAATCACTGGGTATCTCACGATACGATGCGATACATTGCTCCCTATATTGATAATATCACGATTCTGCGTTAATTGGTAAAAATTATCTCTAATAACTTACATTATATAGAAGAACATGTATATTTAGGAAAATATATCCTTATTTACTTTTACCTTGAACACAATCATAATAAACAACTTGTATCTTATTTTGTGAAACAAATAATACACTTTTGTGCTGAAATCAGTATAACAAATGTTGTAGGTGTTTATTTTCTTTACTTAATCAGACATTTTTAATGATTACTGGATCCATGTATTATGTGTTCTAATGATAATCAATTATTATTTATTACATATTGTGTGAATCATGAATGAAAATGTGAGAATTCTTTCAGATAATAATCAATAAGCACTCTACTGTTTGTTGAAAACTTGATTTTTTAATGTGCAGGGATGATTTCTGGATTAATAAGAAACTGTATTCTGATGATAATCGATTAGAGTTACATATTTGATTCATGATGTGTGATTCATGTTACTGTTTAAAAAAATAAATAAATAGAACTTGATCTGATCAGGACCGGATTACATGACTATGCAAAACTGTAAAAATGAGGTAACTAAGTAGGGCTGGGATTTTATAAATTTGCTTCTTCCCACTCCTTTTCAAGAAATCAATTAATTCTACTTGACTTTAGTTAATAATTACTATATCTAATGAATCAAATGTGATATAAGCGTGTCTTTTATTATTTCTGTTGTGATTTTGAAAAATGTGTGTTTCGTCCTGTAGTTTTTTCAAATCAATCAATGTGATAAATGTCAAATACAGTTGGATTATTTGCTTGAAAGGGAGTGAATTTATAAAGCCCCCCCCCCAGTGTTTATTTGCCACACCTTAAAGAGAGGGGGATTATCTGCGTAGTATTGACAGAAATCTATAGATCGTTTGACTTGACAGTTGATCTATGGATTGCAAAATCATGAACTTACTGGCTGTAGTTATAATGATTAGAATCTCAGAAGATTTGAAGCTTTAAAGACTTTGAACACAAGTTTCCATTAATTTAAAACTTTACAATCGATAAAATCATCAAGAGTCAATCGCAGAATGCGTGTCGTACTGATAAATATGAATGCTGGGCAGATTAATGTGAATTAAACCCACTTAGTAAGAATGTATAGTTTCTAACTCCGTCCTCCTCTAGACTCTCTTGTCGTTCTTTGACGCTAACTCAAATTTGAGACCTTTGCCAACTTTGAGACGTATTTGTCATTTACATAACAAAGTGAGGCTTTCAGATGTGCCCTGATTGTTAGCTAATGCTCCACAGACTCAACGCCCCAGCATCCACCTGATGTGGAAGCTGCCTTTTCCTCCTTACCTGCTTTTTTTCCTCTCCTCTTTACCACTTCCACCCACGCTAAGCTTTTGTAGACTCTTGTCCTAAGTGAGTGTGTATTTGAGCGTGCATTTCTGTCCTTTTTGACAAATACATTTGCGCCCCCCTCTCTTTTTTTCCTACGGTCTTTTGACATGCTTTCTTCTAACTATGTTCACAGTTCTGCAGGGAAAACATGCTCCTTTCACTCGCAGTGAAGGAGTCAAAACCCATAAATATCTCAATTATTAAAAACTGCGGTTCATAATCTTTAGAGTATAAATTCATTAGAGCTTCACATGTTGTCAAATACGGCAAAGAAAGTGGTCAGTTTGAGTTTCCGTATTGTTGATTTAAAGTTTTTCCCCACTTTTCGTACGCCGACGATAAACCACTTTTTTATTGCATTGTAATTTCTGTATCTTCATCGGCGTGACGGCTTTTCAAATTGTTGCAGGCTCCATTTAGGAATTAACCGACCAATTTCTGCACGGCACAAACACTCTCCTCTCATCAGCAGGATTCACACTTGACTGTTGCCATGGCTCTGAAAAGTCTGTCGATGTCTATCCGTCAAGGCCAGAGTGTTTGACAATGATATTGTCTGGAGCGCTGATTCATTTCGCACTCAAAAGCCAGGAAATGTGTGAGGGAACGTGCGCCACAATGAAGACAGTTTGAATCCGTGTTTGTCCACTCCGTCGAGGGAACCGCCGGTATGAAAGCTCCATCCGACGTCTTTCTCGGCAAACATGAACCTCAATAAAAGAAGTATTGGCAGAGGATTTCACCTGCGGTTCAAGGTGTAATGCGCAAAATCCATAAAATGACAGAGTACTGTAAAGCCGCAGACTTCGTTTCTCTGCTCCCTTCTTTCTCACAATCTTTAAAAAAAAAAAATCAGTGGTGAGAATCTTAACTGGCAGACAGAAAATGTTGGATTTCTTGCTTTTGTTGTAAAGAAGGGAACATGGCAGCTCTTTGCCAGAAGACGCCCACCCGGCCCATGTGTTCATCTTTCACTCCTCTTGTACACAAGCGGCGCTCGCATGAAGGCTCGGGCTTACAAAAAAAAAAAAAATTCCTATTCTGCATGAATCGTTCTGCACAGTGGGAGGTATTAATAAAGACGCACACTTTATGTAAATTAGATGGAATGAGTCACATGAAATATAAAGTACAGTCAAATGTATTATTTCCTTTATTTCATGTTTTTGAAAGCAAAAAGGTTTCAGGATGAGGGGGTTAAAGGCCAAGTTGTCTCAAAGTCATTGAGATCTGAAGGCTGAAGATGGGATT
>NC_050513.1:3987506-3991276 GCF_002922805.2 Oryzias melastigma
CTGATTTGGAGCACTGTCTGCTGTTTTGTGGTCGTATCAGGAGTTAAAAGAAAAGTTCTCAATGTACTGGTCGATCTTTGTTCCAATACTCACTTGTAGTCATTAGAGCTGGGAATCTCAGGTTAGCTTACAATGCGATTCACGATCCATGACTCATGATACCGATAGTATCTCCATATGGCAACGAACATTGCAATAATCATTATATAACCTTGGTAATCTATGTTTTATAAGATCCATATTTATTTCCTCCCCTTTTATTAAAATTTCGTTCACTTTTCTTTGACAATCAATATTTAAGTCACGTGCTCCATGTGCGTATCGCTAGCATACACACCTTTTGGATCAAAAACACTGGTAGATGTCTCACTTGGACGGTCAGACGCTGCGTACCTCTCCGCTAGAATCGGATGTATTTTAGCGCGGTGTTTGGACAGGTTACTGCTGTTCTCACCCTCACAATCCGTGTTTTTGTTACATTAGAAACGGCGCGCGCTACTTTAGAAAAATACAGACACAGCTTCGACCTTTTGGCCCGCGGCTGCCCTGCCATTCGTGTGCGTTTTCATCTGT
Source organism: Oryzias melastigma (assembly GCF_002922805.2). Classification (NCBI taxonomy): domain Eukaryota; kingdom Metazoa; phylum Chordata; class Actinopteri; order Beloniformes; family Adrianichthyidae; genus Oryzias; species Oryzias melastigma. Next base: position 3,988,080 of record NC_050513.1, read on the forward strand.
CGGCGGAACAGGTGGTGAGAGTGCCCGAGGAGCCCCTCCCTTCCCCTCTGCATGCGGAAAAACAGCAAAGAAAGTGCACTCCATGTTCGTACTGTACCCACGCAAATATGTTTTGGGGCATTCAGGCTAAAAAGGTATTGACCCAGTAAAAACTGATGGTGGTTTCGCAACGGCATCCTTACATTTCACTGTTGTGCTCATACGAAGCACCCCCTGGTGGACTTTTTTGGTATAACTTTAGGAAGCCGATTCAGGGAGAGAGAGAACCGGTAATTAGTTTGAGTTGAAATATCCTGATAGTTCGCCATTCCAATATTTTGTCCCACCTCCTGTAGTCATGAGGTCAGCGACATAACAGAAAGAGCGAGATCCTAGATACAAGTGGACAAAATGAGCTTCCACTTCAGGGCGGATGGGTGTTCCCTTTGAACTTGTGTCAAAGTCGAGGTCCGGGGGCCGCATCCGGCCCTCCGGGTAATTATATCTTCCAGACCATTTTTGTTTTATTGTTATTAATGGCCCGATGTTATCTTGCTCTTATTTCTAACTTGTGATTTTGACAAAATATATATTTATGGAGAGTAAAATATTGAAAGTTATTTATGGTTTAAGTTGATTTATTCTGGAATAATATTGATGCCTTTTTATTATTCATAATTATGTTAAAAATTTAAAGTTTTAAAAATTGACATTCTGTGAGCTTTTTAGATTATTTTGGAGTTTAGCTAATATTTCAGCTACATACTAGCTCTTTTGGCTAACCTACATTTTTTGTCTTTTAGGCTGATTTGGCGTTTAGCTAATGTTTTAGTTGGCTATCAGCTTCAGCGTTTTCAGCTATCGGCTTCAGTGATATTTTTGCTATCAATTTTAGCATCTTCAACTATCAGCACTAGCATTTTCAGCGACCAAATTCAGCTTACAGCATTAACACTAGCATTATCGGAGGCAATGCTTAATATCTAGTTCATTATTATGTTAAAAAGTTATGTTTTCAGTTTTAAAAATGTAGTTTTAGTGTGTTCTATAAATGTTCATCCTGTTTGGCCTGTGACCTAAGATGTGTTTTGGATTTTGGCCCCCTGTGCGATTGAGTTTGACACTCCTGCCTTAGAGATAGAATGAGGAACTTGAAGTAGAGGAACTGCTCCTACACTTCAAGAGAAGCCAGTAAAGGTGGCTCGGACCTCTGGTCCAAATGCCTCCTGAGACGCCTCCCTGAAGAGGTGTTTCAAACACTGGGTGGAGACCCTGGAGAAGATCCAGGACACGCTGAAGGGACTATGGCCTAATTTGAATTTCTTCTCTTCCTCTACGTTCTCCCTATCTCTACATTTATCCCTTCCAGCAGAGAGATATGGGAAGAACAGTGTCTTCAAATTTGGACGTTACTACCGCTCAATGAAGTCTTCAATACTCACCGGTTGTCTACTTTTTGAAGTCTATAACTTTACAAGTCAGGCAAAGACAAAACATCTGTGCTTCAGGGAACACCCGTGTGAAGAAATGCGTTTCTATTTCACGCCATACGCACGACTCGGATCACCCCACCGGCAGAGGGATATCCAGCCCTAGGTCTCTGCAGCTCCTACTACAGCTTCCAATGCCCCTACGATTGGAGCAAAAGGGAGGAGCCAGAGGGGCAGGGAAGCAACTCGGATTTGGCCTAAGTCTCTATACTGGCCTTGGAATGCTTTGGGATCCCCCCCAGAGAAGTCGGCCCTTGAGGTCCGGCCTCCTGCTGGTTTTCCAGAAACCCTGTCTTTTCCGCTGCTGATTACCTGGATCAGGTGTGTTTGGCCAAAAAGGAGTGGCAGGTTGGTTGGAAAATGTGTAGGAGACCGGTCCTCGAGGTCTGAAATGGACTGGAGGATAGAATTATGTCCAGACTTGGATTTGGTCACACACAATTGAATTATGATGTCTTTAAGATTGGAAAACATGCTGTAGGTAAATGTGATTTTGGTGTTGCTCAGGAAACGATAGAGCACGTGTTGATGGTTTGTGGGATGTTCTCTGTTCAGAGACAGTTGATGAAGGGACGTCTTGAAGAGGCGGTAATAAAATAGGGGAATAACAGATATTTTGAGCGACACCAGCAGTTATCCTTCTTCACTCCATACCACTCTTAAACCCAAAAGTCAAATTCTGGTGGCCTTCATGTGTGACCCCTTCATTGGAGGACGCTTAACGAAACGTAAAGGTTGCTTATTGCCACCGTCATGGCTAGATCACCATGAACGCAAACCCTTCTTGGATTCACATACTTTTCCTTTAGAGCCATTCAACCCAGCTGTGCTGTTTTTATGGTACATTAGACGTGCCCTCTTTAGAGATCCTTTATGTCCATTTGGGACACATATGTTGTTTAAAAAAACACATTTCACTGGCTTTATATCAACACCGGTTTTCGTGAGTAATTAGTGGCGTTGGATGTGGAGTGTTTTCCGAGCGGCCTGCTCGCTGAGTGCTTCTGTCCTCACAGGCTATCACCACCGCACATCTAAATTGTTTCCCCGCTTTTCAATTAACTGACATTTATGCTCTTGAACACGTTTTTCATTGTGGATACTTAAATCCAATTAAAAGCTGAATTTTCTTCCCCATATCAGGACACACATGTTTATTCACTAAAGCTAATCTGCCTCCGGGCAGAATTGCAAATTTCAGTCAAAAATATCATTAGCTGCAAACTGTCCTCACAGGTTAATACATCGCTTTGATTTTCAATTTTTTTTAAACCTCTACGGTTTTATTTTGGAAGTTTGAAACAGTGCTTTGAAATAGAAGGATTTATTATTATAATTGAGTCGCAGCGACACTCTGGTTCAGTCCTCATCACAGCTGCTAGACATTGTTACACCAGTAAAAAGCCTTCTGTCCATCTGTAGTCTGTTCTAGTCTCGTCTGTCCCTGTGACTGCAGGGCACCAACGAGCCTTCACTGCTCCAACAAAGCTCTGCAGCAACAAGTCCTGAACGTTTGAAAAACTGCTTAAAGCACCAAAGTGACAACAGATTCTGAAGGAGTTTAAAGTTTGTGCATTTGATGAAAAATCTCTGCAAACATGCTGTTGCTGATAAGTGATGTCTCTGATCTGGACCAAAGATTGGGCTTGGACACAACCAATCTCCATTTCCAAAGCTTTTCACTTCCACTTTTTGCCTTTAGGTGTCAGGTCTGTGTGGGTTTGTGTC
>NC_050513.1:3991412-3993138 GCF_002922805.2 Oryzias melastigma
GAAAAATCTCTGCAAACATGTTGTTGCTGATAAGTGATGTCTCTGATCTGGACCAAAGATTGGGCTTGGACACAACCAATCTCCATTCCCAAAGCTTTTCACTTCCACTTTGTGCCTTTAGGTGTCAGGTCTGTGTGGGTTTGTGTCAACCGTATGTGCGAAGAAACACTTTGGTAGCAGGGGCGTCCAGTTTTAATGTTAAGTCAATACAGACGCAATGAGAGCTACAGGTGGGGCGGGACCCTTTAGCACTAGGACGTTTTGAGAGGAAATTTACCAACAATTCAGTCAAAATTATTGTGGTGTGACGTTTTAATATGCAGACTTTAAAGAGCATCAACCAATCAGGAGCTCGGCTTCAATAGTGTTCTTTACCTTCCTCCAAATTGTTTGGACCTCATTTTAATCTGACCGCATCCAGGGGAGAAATAAATTGTCCCCAGGTATCTGGAAAGGTGGCTAATGAGCAGTTTCTTGAGGATCCGAGTTATTCCATTTGTATAATAGAAAGCATATCGGTGATCCATTGTTGGAAAGAAAGAGCAATGTTCTTTTTTGTAAACATCATCCCGACTGGCTGTTGATTTTTGTCAATCTTTTCCGTGCTGCGCCTTCTGTGCATGTGCAACTTGATCTCAATTGCGATTAGATCCTCGTTTTACTTCTAGAACACTGGACTTATCTTTCTATGAAGTCTTGAACTTTGAGAGTTTAAACAAGACAGAAAAGAGTGAAAATGTTTGTGTGTATAATAAAAGTGTATGGGGAGGCGTTGCACAAAATATTTGTAAGTCTACCATACTGATTTCTCAGGTTATTTATGAATACAACAAATAAGGGAACACTATTACAAATTTGTAAGACTTTACATTTTTTCTTGAAGTTTCGCTTTATTTTACAGTAAAAATCAGATCTTTTGTAAAACACATTTTGGTAACTCTTCTGGCTTCTTTTCTGAAGTAAAACACGGATTCCAGGCGTTTGCAGCTTTGAGTTCTGACATGCAAAACAAACAAAAAAAAATGTCACAAAGGACACCAAATGTATTTCCAGAACAATGTAGCAATAAAACGACCTTGGTCCAAACATTAGAGTGCGATGGAGATAAATGGATGTAATCTGAATACACTAATGGCTCTTTTTTAGTAAACAGGAAGCACTGGAATAGTCAGCCCTACTAATTACAGACCTCCATGATACCGTTGATGGTTCAGGTAGCCGATGGCAACCGATGAAATGCATGGATTCCAGTTTAAAAGGTGTCGCATTGTATCGTTTGCATAGAGCGTTCCTGGTATGATACCATTAGCCTGCACACCCTTTCATGGATCATGTTGATGTGCATTTGCATCCCTCCTTTTTTGCGTACGACATGATTTTCACATTACAGCTTCTGTTACATCCGTCCATATGAGCTATAGGAAAAGTATTTCCTGCATTAAAGGTGTTTTATGCTACATTTGTGGTGTCTAGGTGCCATGGTGCTCAGCAGATCTATGTGTCATACATTTATGATACATAAATTGAAGAAAGTTCACTTCACAAATAGTTTTAGGGACATTGCCCTTTCTGACCAAACATTTTGCGTTTACCCAGACTTTGGACAGTAGGACCGCCACGATCAATCGACTAACCAACTAACAGAGGTGGGACCAAGTCATCATTTTGCAAGTCCGAGTCAAGTCCCAAGTCTTTGTCCTCAAGTCCGAGTCAAGTCCCAAGTCAA
>NC_050513.1:3993425-3993926 GCF_002922805.2 Oryzias melastigma
AGTCATGAGTCAGAGGTAGGAAAGTCCAAGTCGAGTCTAAAGTCGTCAAATTCATGACTCGAGTCTGACTCGAGTCCAAGTCATGTGATTCGAGTCCCCACCTCTGCCAACTAATAAAATAGTCGATGACTAATTTAATAGTTGGTTAGTTGTCACTTTATGTTATATGTAATGTAGTGAAGTTGAAAGTTATAATGGCATTATGCTAGCTTTTTAGACTATTTTGGCATTTATTAAGGTTTTTAGGCTAGTTTGGTATTAAGCTAATATTTCAGCTACATGCTAGCTATTTTGGCTAACTTAGGCTTTTTTCATTTTTTTTAGCCTAATTTGGCGTTTAGCTAATATTTTAGCTACATGCTAGCTATTTTGGCTAAGTTAGGCTTTTTTCATTTTTTTAGGCTAATTTGGCGTTTAGCTAATATTTTAGCTACATGCTAGCTATTTTGGCTAAGTTAGGCTTTTTTCATTTTTTAGGCTAATTTGGCGTTTAGCCAATAT
>NC_050513.1:3993973-4002504 GCF_002922805.2 Oryzias melastigma
TAGCTGTTTGGGCTAACTTAGGCTTTTTTCATTTTTTTAGGCTAATTTGGTGTTTAGCTAATATTTCAGCTACATGCTAGCTATTTTGGCTAACTTAGGCTTTTTTCATTTTTTAGGCTAATTTGGCATTTAGCTATTTCAGCTACATGCTAGCTATTTTGGCTAACTTAGGCTTTTTTCATTTTTTTAGGTAATTTGGCGTTTATCTAATATTTTAGCTACATGATAGCTGTTTTGGCTAATTTAGGCTTTTTTCCTTTTTTTCAGGCTAATTTTGCCTTTAATTAATATTCTAGCTGACTATCAGCTTCAACATTTTCAGCTATTTAGGGTTTTCAACTATTAGATTAATCATTTTTAGCTATCGATTTCAGCATCTTCAACTATCAGCACCATCATATTCAGCTTGCAGCATTCACACTAACATTATCACAATGCTATATATATTTTTTAGTTATTTTAAAGCTAATGATGGGCAGGATCTGTGGTTTACATCCAGTTTGCGCATGACCCGATTAGTCGACTAATCGGAAAGAATAATCAGTGATTAATCGACAATTAAAGTAATCGTTTGTGGCAGCTCTATTGGACAGAAAGAAATGCTGGAAAGAGTCTTGAATCAACCTACCAGCAATAAGTTTGTGTAAGGGGTTTCAAGAATGAAGTTTCAGCACCTGATGGTCTTCAGTGGTCTTATATTCAAGAGTGAATCAGACCCAATTCTGCTTTACTTACGAGACAAGTAATGCAGTTACACTGTGAAAATGAAAAAGTGTTTCTGGTAATATATTTTCATTTTCAAATTTGATATTTCTAACTGAATATTGGTAAAAATTTACAAGAAAATGTTTTTGAAAATTAAATGTCAAATGCCCTTTTCTTCATAATTTTAATTAGGTTACAAAGAAGCAGTGTTGAAGAAGAAAAAGAAAAAGCTGCTCTTATGATTGCTTTTTCATTTTATTTAAGAGACAAGCAATGCAGTTACATTGTCAAAATGAAAAAGCATTTCCGTTATTGACTTTTATTTTAAATTATGAGTCACAAACGCTTCCAAAAAAGATCTCAGTAATATTTTTAAATTCATATTCAGTATATTTTTATTCAACTTGTTGACTATATTTAAAATAACATTGGTTTCAGAGCTTACTTTAGTAAACTGAACATAAATCTTTTTTTTTTTTTTTTTTATCAAAAGTTTTACTTTGAGAAAGAGAACCTTCTTTGATACTTTAGTTTGAGGTTTTCTTTCATTTTTGGTGACAGTAGAGCATTTGGTTTGTTTAGTTTGCATAAAGTCAATTCAAATTTTTTTCAGTTTATTTATTTTCATTTCCACAACAAAAATGAAAGGTCTTGGACAAGTTTTTTTACAAGGGAAAAGGAAGGAAACAGAATGACAAAAGCTTGTTTTTCTGCCCCTTTTACTTTATTTGAATAAGAGAAGTAAATATAAAATAAACGGAAACAAACATTTATTCAGGTCATTACATACACACTAAAAGCATTTAAAAAAGCACATAAAAGTACTGTATCTCAATGTTCATCAATATAACTTTTGGTTTGTTTGTTGTTTACATCACAGTATGTGTGGTTTTCCCATAGGACGGCTAATACTAGCGCTCGGTCAACCTAAACATACATTGCTGACTAAATAAACAGGTACGATTTGTTTTTTTTTGTTTTTTTTTTTTTCTTTTTTGGGTAACCATTTGTGGTCTTTTTCTTGCAACAGCCACATAACTGTTTTCATCTCTGATGGGGGGCGGGGCCAATTTGTAGGCCGACAGAAGAAGTGTAACAATCACAGGGCGTGTCTAAACATAAGCATTTATGGTTTTCCAGAGTGCAACACGTAACCAAATTTTAAATAAATTATTTCTGTAATCTTGACAGAAAAAAATATTAAAACATTTTAAAAATTAAACCAGTAAATAGTTGAGACTGCAGGAGGATGAAATAAAAATTCACGTTCTATGTGGGCCTCGATCAGCCAAATGTGGAGTTTGGGGAACCCAGGCTTAAAACACAGTTTTTTCCTCATACTTTCTTCTTTTTGTAGAAATAAGTGTACTGCTATAGCACTAGCACCACCTAGTGGTCAAAATGAAACGTCCTCCAGGAGAAGCAGAACAATGTTTACAATGTTAATGATCTGAACATTTTCATTCATTTCTCTTTTGAGAAACAGTGTAACACTGTATGATATTAACAATCTCATTATTTTAATGATAAATTTTACAGTATGTGAACTATATTAGATTAATATAAACATATTCAAATATAGATTATCAATGTATTTCTAAACAAATGTGTATAAATGTGTAAAATCAAAATATAATTGGAATTGAAGAATCGAAAAAAAAAAAAATTCGGATTGAATCTATTCTGGAAATTGTTATTGATACCCAGCCCTAATTTTTTTGGTCCAAGTTTGTTTTAGAAATGTTGCATCTCTGAAGTGCTGCACTGTTTATTCGTTAATACATTTATGACATAATTACAGGTGAACTCAGGAAACATGAGTCTGAACTCGGCTCAGCTTAAGAGACAACACAAGCGAGAGATGAGGTCCATCTGTAAACACAGGTGATGATGAAACGCTGCAAGATTTCACCGCTTTAAGGCATAATTAAAGGCACATTTCACAGCCGAGAACACAAAAAGTTTGTTTACCTGAGCGCTTGTTTAAAGCCGCTTCCTTCAAGGTCAGCGATCATTTATTCAGCGTGATTCATTTGCCTAAAGCACAAATTTTCCTGAAAAGAATCGACTCCTGCTAAAACGAATGCTGCTCCTGCACCCCCACAATCCAGCTTGCCCACACCAGGCGTTGCTTACATGTGTGAGCGTATACACTTGCTGTTCGCTCCCACACCTACAAAAACACACACTTCTGCAGAGCCTGCGTGGAAGCAAACGTTGTTCATGAATGTCTCGTAGAGTTCAGCTATGTGGAGAGGATCTTTGATCTCAGCCAGGCAGCCTGCTAGCTTCTCCGCTATTTGCATTCAGTCTCCTGGGTCTGCTGCCTTCTTGGCCCCTCACCAGCTTCAGATGCAGGTTACAGAGGTAGCCAGAGGGGAGATTCCCACACATTCCTGTTTGCAGGAGTGTGATTTCTGTGCATGCACCAGCCTGTGCTGCTCTAAGAATACAGTGAGGAGCGCGAAGGAGGACAGCCGAGCCAGAGTATACCTGCACCACATCAAAGTACTGCAGGCTGACAGAGCGAAAGAGCCGCTGAGAAATGGAGAAAACACACAAATAAAAGGAAGCGCTGAATAGAGAGAGGGAGAGAATCGGGAGCGAGGCCTCGCTGAGAGGTCACCGAGTTTCTGGATCTTCTTTTGTCCCTCGCCACATTCCATAGCAACGGTTTGACCAGTAAGCTCGGGAGCTGCAAAAAGAAAAAAATATGCTGCTAAAACTCAAACTGTAGACCTTTAAAAAAAAAACTCTAACTCAACTTTTCAATTATAAAATAAACCATGTATTCTATTCATCTGCCAAAGCAAAGACATTCCTGTTCAATGCTGTTCAAACACTGAGGAGTTTGAGTCCAAAATTCTGCTTTTTTTATTGTTTCATTGCTTTCATTGTTGGTTGGTTTACAGGTTGACTCAGCTGTGATTATAAATTTGAAGGCAAACTCACAGCCAAACTTTTTCAGAATCAACTGTTTAACCCTTTAACACACTTCTCATTCTCTGAACCACCATAACTCTTCCACGCTTGATGCAATTAAAGTTCCCTCCGATGAAAATCCTGTTTTTTGAGTTTTTAACTTGTATGTGTTATGAAAGAGAACAAATGTAATAGGAAATCATTGTCCTTTTACATCGCTGTCAATCAAACTGTCTGAATTATTGGTCCTTCTTTACGTCACAACAGCTTTGCTGCACATGCACCAAACCCTCATCTGTTCCTAGTGTCTAGTTCAGGTTCTGGAGAAGAGAAGATGGTATTTTCACATTGACTGCAGTCAAATGAGCCGCCGTTTACATTTCTGTGGTCAAATCAGCATCACTGGATTTTTTGTGTGAGTTTCATCCAATACTTACGGTAGCAGGACTGAGAACGCTGGAAAATCTCCACCAGACTCCACGGAGCTTCTTGATGTGACCACGGAAATGTGAACGGCGGCTCATTTGACCGCAGTTGTAAAGGATTGTAAATCAATGAAAGAGTATTTTGATGTTAGCTTTGATTATTTTATAAAGAACTCTGAGAAACCAATGATTGAATGTATTGATCACAGCAACGTCAATAAACATTGGAGAATTAGCTAAAAGAGTCTTTGGTGACCTTGAAGGAGAAAGAATCAGGATTTTGGAGGAAGTTCTGTTCATGAAGATCTTCACTTCCTCGTCTGAGCTGACATTGGATCAGAACCATACAGCTGGACATTACTGATACTGCTTGACACTTTTATGTAGCAGCGGTGAAGATTTACGCTAGCGAGACACAGAGCTATTATAATCAGATGGGGGGGATCAGGGGCGGGGCTACTCAGCTCAGCTCCAAAAGCCACGCCCCCTCAGAGCAGATTTTGGAAACGGAAGCTTCAGATCAACATGAAAAATGTCTTAAGAAATTTATGTTGTGGGATTTTGGTTGAAAACTTCATAATCATAAAACACTACTGGGAAAGTTTTGTTTTTAATTAAAAATATTGTCATGGGAGACTTCAACGTAATTCCCATGAATTCTGAAGGTGAGAGCAGCGATTTAGTGTTGATACGCAATCCTAGACAGTTGGGAAGTGCTAAAGCAACCACTAGCTGTGTTTACATGGTTACAAGTAATTAAATAAATGCCTGATCAGAATAAAAAATCTGTAATATAAATAGGCCAATCAGAATGCTCTGGCCCGACCCAACACATTCTCATTCCCAAGTTGTCACATATTGATGATTAGTTAAGGACCCCTCCGAGTCAATTTTTGGCGTTATGGGTGTCCCCAACTTGTTGTTTTTGATGTGCTGGCTGTTCCAATTAAGTCAGGGGTCCAGGCGATTGATGCATCGGGTCTGTGTCTGGTACCGACATGAACAGTACCAGGTTAGGGTTAGGAAACCTGTGCGGTACACCTTCTGATACTGGACCAGTACCGGTTTGTGGCCCTGAAGGTTGGGGAACCCTGATTTTATTGGAATAGCCAGCACATCAAAAAACGATGAGTTGGGGACACGCATAACGTCAAGTTTTGATGTGGAGGGGTCCTTAACCAAACGTCAATGTGTGACGCCTTGAGAATCAGAATGTGTTGCCCAATCAGACTCATTTGGGTCAAAATTCCCTTCCGATCAAGATAGGCGGGTTATATCGATTGTTGATCCAACCGTGGCTTGTGATCCATACATATTACAGATAATCCGTGCCCAGCATATTGGCTTTAGCCGTTTTTCTCAGAATCAAGTGTGTCTGAAGAGTTACGGTTATTAAAAGAACGTCAACAAGAAAAAGCACTTCAGTCAACGCTACAACTTGAATTGTGTTTTGCTAATGCTCTATTGTTGAAGGGTGATAGATATAATGGGGTAGTGGAAGTCATCTTGGTATACTGGACCTCTATAGTTCCTCTAAATTTCCTCCCTAAATTCTAAAAGAAAATGATATAGCGCGGGACTCTGCTTTCTTTTTTCCCCAAAGCTTCTGGCAGCTTCTCTGCCTGGTGGACATCAGTTAACTTTAGAGCAGTGATCTCCAACCTTGGTCATACAGATCGATGGCCTCCTCGTTTTCTAGTTAACTATGCTTTAGCTGAGGAGCTGGAAACTATCAAAGAGAGCAGAGCTTTGGGTTCCTGGACCCGTGGTGCTGAGGGAAGCTGCTGCCTGAAGTGGACTTCCATCATAATAACATTTAATGAAACAAATGCATGTACACACACAAATATGCATAGATATTTCAAATCACAATAACGATATATATCACGATATACCACAATAAAGTATATTTTAGTTATTCTCTGAGAATAATTGACAAAAATGTCATTGCTTCCTTTTCTGACTTTATTTTTAAAGGGAAATTTCACTGATTATTCACAAATGAGAAATTTAAGTGCAATCAAATGAGAACAGATGTGGCTGACATTCTGTAGCCTTCACATTTCTATTGAATAAATCTGGTATTTAAACTGAATTTCCAAAACAAATCCTTTTAAAACATTTTTTCTCAAGTTTCTGAGTTGGAAAAACATTTTTAAAAAAGTTCAGCAGTAAAAAACAAATAAAATGTTCTGAAATCTGTAACTTTTAAGTGGGACGTCTTCTCAAATGGGAAAGACTGCCTGATCTTAAACTGTAGTTTGTCTTTTCACCACTGGCCCCCACTGTTCCACAACTTGGTTTGTCTCAGATTTTTTTGTAATCCTATCCATCTTCCTCACCGCTTCTTCCCTTTCGGGGTCGCGGGGGCGCCGGAGCCTATCCCGGCTACTGATGGGCGAAGGCGGGGTACACCCTGGACAGGTCGCCAGTCTGTCGCAGGGCCTCAATCACACACACATTCACTCTCACATTCACACCTAGGGGCAATTTAGAGTCACCAATTAACCTATGAAGCATGTTTTTGGACGGTGGGAGGAAGCCGGAGTCCCCGGTGAAAACCCACGCATGCACAGGGAGAACATGCAAACTCGACCGTCCATAAGAGGTAGAAGTTTGTTGTGTTAGCATTGGGTTCAGGAATAGCCTGTTTTCATGGTTTCCATATTGCTGTCTTCTGCTCCAAAATCCAACCAAATCACAGACGTAAAGGTGCGTCTTCTTCTTCTTCGACTCCGGGGATTCAATTCAAAGCTCTTGTGCGTCCATCGTTAATGTTATCAATACGAACATTTTATGACATGTATTTATGACTACTGTGTTCTAATGATTACATTTAAACATTAAATTTAAACATTTTTTTTTCTTTGCAAAAATTGCTCAAATGCAATGCATTGTGGTCTAATATTCACTAATGTAGTGATCATCACAAAGACTTCTGGGAAGTTTCTAGTGGACTTAATTTTGGAATTGTAGATTCGGACGGCTACAAAATGGCAAACACGCTATATAGTGAATAGAGAAGGAATTTGGAGAGAGACACTATATGTATCGTCATGTTCTCCCCAGCACTAGTTTGCAGTAACACACGTGTATTCATGCACAAGCATTTTTTTTTTTTTTTACAGTTTTGCGACTGTAATGCTACATTCACACAAATTGTGTCGGTTCTGTTTTGACACAGCTAATTCACTTATGGAGACTTGTGGAAGGACGTCTCCATGCCTGGGTTCATGAAGTCATTCAGAGATATTCCCCGTGACGTGAGGTTTACCACCTAAATCTGAATGATGGAAGCTTTCAGCAGTACTTCTGTCTCTCTGTGAACCTAGTTTGATAACCTGCTGTCCAAAGATGGGAAAAAAACAAGAATGAAAAACACTTTTTACAGTTCTGGAGGATAATAATCCGACCCTCCCCCATGTTAGCTTTAGACTCAACCTGCGGATCACATCTATGGCCAAAGCTTAGTTCCTGATTGGTTGATGTGATGAGAAAAAGGGAGAGTATTTGAAGTCACACAGTGGTTGTTGTGTTACCCAAAATGCACTGCCAAAAAACATCAGAGGACTGATGATCATCAGATTTAATATTGTAGTACGGATCGTAGCATATAACTTTAGTCCAGCGTTTTTCACTCTTGTCTCTTTGAGTCGAAGTCAAACTTTGTTTTTAGAGCTTATTTTAAAAATGATTTTACAACTCAGGAGCTTTCTTGTAAAGGTTTTTATTTCAGAATTGTCATGAGAATAATAATCAAAATGAAGAAATAGACGCCCAGAATGTCTGAGTTAAGGATTAAATAGAAACAACAAGCCGTTTATCAGAATTGTGTGATTGGTGGTGTTGTGTTCATGCGGCGTGATTATTGTTGGATTCCTCAGTGACACACTTGCATCACCAAGGTCTTCAGTTATGATAAACAAGCCGGTTCCTTGAAGATTTTTTTATGCCTTCATTATTGATATATTTTTTTTATCCGAGTGAAACGTCTGAGAAATAAATACACAGTTAAGAACAGAGATTGACGGTTTGTTTGCTGCGGCCTTGGACAAGAACTCTGTGACCTGATGTGTTCAGATGCATTAAAACTGTAACGACACACAAAAGCTCGAGTCATAATTTGACATTTTTCAAGTATTTGGCAACAGTTTGTTCTGGTAATTGTTGTCCCGCCTACTTCATGAGGACCTCTACAGTATACTATGAAGATAAAAATGTTACCTTTGAAGAAACCTATAAAGAACAACCATGTGTATTAAAGAATGAGATGCAAACATGCATTGAAGTAGCTCTATGTAAATGTCTAAACTTCAGATTCTTCTAGAAGTGACCTATTACTCACTGATTTCAGCTCTTTTGACGCATTTCTCTGAGCTTCCTGAAGCCGTAGAGTTCGTTCTTGTTCCCTTTGGTAATTTGAAATGTAATTACCCATCATTTCAGAGCGCTTCAGGAGCCTGACACCCAGATTTTTTT
>NC_050513.1:4002535-4008706 GCF_002922805.2 Oryzias melastigma
TTTTTTTTTATCTCTGTCTCTCTCCTCTTGGCTGGTTCAGTGTGCTGGTGAAGGATTGTACATTTTTTTTCCACCCCCGCACATTTTTGAGCACTTCCCCTACCATTACCTATGTAAATGACTGGCGGCTCAGACGAGGCAGCTCGCAACTCCCCAACACTGTGACTAAATGAGCGCATTTACACGGCGCGCGACACCAGATCGTATCCTCGCAGAGGAAACGTTGGAAGACGCTCGGCTTATGCAGCTTTACGTCTGAATATTTGTGTTAGAATGCAGTGGAGCGGATAAAAAGTTGATCCAAATCGGTGAGAAACAGACGTTTTACCAACAAGATGTTGACAAAAAGTACACTAAAGGTGTTTTAGTAGAAAAATAATACAAAAAAATAAAAACAAAAGAATACCTCCAGAATTATTTTAAGTTGACATGTTCAATCTCTTTATTTAAGCTTCTAAAAGTGTAAAAAAAAATTTGTAGTAGGGCTGGGTGATAATTTTTTAAAATCACGATATAATTTTTCATTTCACGTGATATTGATATATATCACAATATAAACCAAATTACTATATTTGTCAAATTTAAACAATGCGGCTCAAAAAAGAAATGTTATCTGCAGGTTGTTAAGATTTTAATATTTGTTTTCTATCATACTTTCAATGTAACAAATGAACTGTAAAATTATGCAATTTTTTAATTAACTTAAAAATTTATCCAAAAGCTTTCAAGTTTCAAAAGAGATCATAAATAAGTTCCAATTTATTGAAAAAACATCTGGCAGGTTGCAATTTTATTATGTAACACCCATTGCTAACACACAGTGGATTTAAATCTGTCATTATATTAACATTTTTTTTTCTTCAGTAATGTCATACAAATAATTTTTATATTTATCCGTCACGTCTTAAAAGTCTGGTCAGTGGAAATATTGTCAGATTTTAAACTGGTCCGTGAACACGTACAGGAAATAAACAGAATAGCTTGTTAGCGTTAGCATCATGCTAATGCTACATTGCGGTTCCCAAGTAAACACTTGGAGAAAATGCTTGCAACTGGCGAGTATCAATTTCTGACCCTTCAAAATAAAAGTCTATGGTAATAGACTCATTCCTCTATTGAGAAAAGTTCTATCGCGATATCTATCATTCGATATTTATCGCCCAGCCCTACCGTTAGGGCTAAAAAACGTATCGGTCTGCTAAAAACTGATGATGTGGCACTGGTCCCAAACATCCTCACACTTTACTGTCACGGTCATCAGAAGCGCCCCCTGGTGGACTTAAATGGTATTAATTTATAAAACAATTGGTGAAAGAGGGGACTGGGACTCGTTTGTGAGTTAAAATGTCATGATGGTTTGTCTGGACGTCCTACAGGTGTCCTACGGGCACTTGGGTGTCACGTGCACAGTCACTTCCTCCAGCTCCTCTGGGGGGACCCCGAGGAGTTCCAAGGCCAGTCAAGAAACGGTCTCTCCAGCGTGTCCTGGGTCTTCTTCAAGGCCTCCAGCCAGTGGGACATGTCCTGAACACCTCTCCAGGGGAGGCATCCAGGAAGCATCCGGACCAGATGCCCGATCCACCCCAACTGGCTCCTCTCAATTTTGAGGAGAAACGGCTCTACTCCGAGCTCTGTCCGGGTGATTGATTTGAACCAGAAACTGTTTTTTTTTTTTTAATACAGGTTTAAAAAAACAAAAGCCATTTAATAAATGTGTTACATTTTTTCAGACTTAAGTAATAAACTCATAAAAACCTTCATGTTTTTCTGATCAGAAATAAAAACGTACCAAATAAAAATGCCGTTTGTATTAAGTTAACCACATGTCAGGCTAAAAATCTATGATCCGACATTGGATCAGTTTACAGGGGAACGTCCTGTGCATGCAATACAGGGATTCTCCAGCAGGGGTGCTCTAGAACAACTTGCATTTAATGTTTTATTCATGATTATTTAATTCATGATAACACAATTATACTTCTCGACATTCCTGAATATTAGGACCTGCAGTCATCCATCCCTTCAAGTTTCTCTCTGACTCAGACGAGGACAGTTTTAGTTTAATGATAAAGTGGTCTTGTCTGCAGGTTAAATCATCCAGAGGTAGATGATCTCCCAGCATGCCTCTGGAAACATGGCTGTGCCCTCTAATGTCGCTCAGATTGGATTTCCGTAAACTGTGAGCTGGACTGCAATCTGGCTGTCTACTTAGAGAAATCAGAGCCTCATTTTGTCCAATTTGTTGCCATTGTTCAGCTGAGCTTTTCCTTAAGGCTTTGTGTACTTTCCTTTAAAATAATATCGTTTGAAATTGTTGCTCTTTTGTGGTGTCATTCAATGTCAGAGAACCTTCTGGAAGAGCACGACTGTAGTCACTTTTAGTTTGATTAAATCCAGTGGACTCTATTCAATTGGTCCATTTCTACTGGTCTTACATCAAGTGGCTCATCTGCATTCAGAGCAAATAACTTCAGTTTTTCCTCATTTAGTCAGTTTTTCCCGCCCAATCCATTGTTCTTCCAACTGCTATAAACATCCCTAACAAAGTGTTGAATTGTACATGCTTAGGTTGCGTCTTCTGTTTAATTTGCAGATGATGAAGCCTGCAGCACCTGAAGATGGTTTGACGTTTATTCCACACGACTGTTTTCTGTGAGCTTTAAGGCAAAGCGCTCCAGCGGTTTGAACACAATCTGCCGCTAGTCGGATAGAATGTGATCTCTTTGTGTGTGTAAAGTTGTGGCATTTAGTGCTTGCCTGCGTTTTTAGACATGCAAAGCATTGATGCAAAATGACTACGATTCAGATGAATCTCAGCGTGTGGGCTAAATGCATGCTCAACGTTTATTTCATTTGTCTTCGTCTTCCTCGGTTTCTTTGTATTATGTCAAACTGCATCAAGATAAAAAGATCTGGTCGGACCAATCTGAATCTGAAAAACTGGGTTGTGACCTAACAATCATTGAAACCCCACCCCCTTTTTTACCTAGAGTTAATTTATTTCACCAGTTATGTTAAAAATCAGACTCCAGAAGTGTTTTTGTGATGTAGATGGTGAGCTAAAGATTAGTTTAGAACAGGGGTCTCAAGCTCAATTCAGCCGGGGGCCACTGGAGGCAGAGTCTGGGTGAGGTTGGGCCGCATCAGGATTTCCACAAGAAAAGCTCTGATAAAACATTCCAATGTTCTCAAATATCTTTGTTTTTAACACAAAATAATGAATAAAATAAATATATTAAATAATGAATTAAAAAGCAGGCAAATCAGTATGGAAGTTTTTTAGTTGCATCAGACTCTGAATTTTTTTTATGTTGAATTTCTGACCCATTGAAATTTTAAGTCTCGAAATTAAAAACACTGATTTTTTTAAGATAGAAAATATTTTTGGGAGCATAAAATTTTGCTGTTTAAAAAGTAAGAGTTGAAAAAAAATTCACAATAAAAATTCAGAGGTTAAGAAATTCAGAGGTTAAGAAATTTCAGAATAAAAATTCAGAAGTTAAAAAAAAAATTCAGGATGAAAATTCAGGGGTTAAAAAAATTCAGAAAAAAAAATCAGAGGTTAAAAAATTCAGCATAAAAATTCAGGGGTTAAAAAAAATTCAGAGTCTGATGGAACTAAAAAACTTCCATCAATCAGTACTAAATTAAAATAATAATAATGACCATACAACAGATACATATTACTGAAGAAACCACATACTGACTGACTGACTAGAGAAAACTAATTATTTTTCTTCAGTTTCAAATGTCTGCATTAACAGATCCTCCTTCAGAGAGAGAAGCCCCGATAACGAGAAAATCTTTGAAGGATTTCATTTTTTGTAGATTTTTGTAGAACTCACAATAAATAAATCTGATCTATGTGTCTTCCATTCATTGGAGGTGTGGAGTGCTCGCGCGCGCCGGCTGCATCAGTGCGCATTCGGGGGCCGCTTTCCATGGGGGTTCTAAGCAAACACGCGTAGCAGAATATCGGACTTCTACTCGCGTTTACATGGACTGGAATGCGCGCCGACACAGCCGGTGTGTGAACCTTAAAATTCACAGGCACGCCCACGCAGGTGTGAGCCAAGCTCAGGATCACATGTTTGACAGGCGGGAGCAGCGGATCCCCGCGCGGGGCGGACTACAGGTTTGCGGCTCGGAGCTTGTGGAGCTCTGATTCAATAGGTACAGTCAGCACGTCAAAAACGTATTCCTCGACATCATATGTGTCTCCCATTCATTCGAAGAGAGACATCCACAGACGGACCTGGTAGCTCAGAAACACCCTTTATTTTTGACGAGCCGCGAGCAGCAAATTCACTAAGCGGGACACGCGAATTTGTCACGCGAATCGCGTTTGGTGCTTCATGGCTCCTCCTCCGCCCAGCTGACTGGAGGAATGAATGAGTAAGCGAGGCACTGGACAGCCCGCCGATGTCCCGCCTCCAGAGTCATATACCTCACTGTGATTGGTTCATTCAGCTCTGCACATAACAACTGTCATTCAAATCAGCCTTGCGGGCTGCACGAACAGTAATGTTTCAAATAAAGAAGCGGGCCGCAAATCATCATCCAGCGGGCCGCAGATGGCCCGCAGGCCGCGAGTTTGAGACCCCTGGTTTAGAAGGAATTTATTTTTGAAATTATGAAAAATCCAACCTCCTCCATTAGGGGCGGAGCTTAAAGGCTTATTGTGAATTGATAAAACCAGGTAGTTTTATTATTTATGTTTGCGAAACTGAAGTAAACTAAGGCTCTATTCAGACTGGACACATTTGGTTTGCTTAACACGGGTTTAAAACTCAACTTACCTCGGGACCACTGAAGGCGGAGTCTGGCTGAGGCTGGGCCGTATGGGGTTCCATTTGTGCTATAAATGTTTTTGCGTCGACTGTCTATGTCTAATGAACAAGTTTATTGAACATTTGTTCATGTCTATGCACTACTAACCCACATCTTCTGCGTGCCCTGTGAAACGACAGGAGCTAACTATGCTAGCAACTGTTGCTAAGGACTTTTCTGACGACTATATCCAACAACAATAGCAAATAGAAAGTTTTAATTGTAAATCAAATACAAAGCTATCATCAAAGAAGTGTGGATATGCAGAAGATATTGCATAGTACTTTATGTTAAGGCGGGGGCTGCAAATTATCAACTGGGGGCAGCAAATGGCCCGCGGGCCGCCACTTTGAGACCCATGGCCTAAAGTGAACCAGAGTTCTATTCTCCCGAAATTTTCAGCCTGAATACACCCAAGCAAACCCTGGTCTAGGATTAAAAACTGGTTTTGGACCATCTTTCAACTAGGGCTGCCACAAACGATTATTTTAATAGTCGACTAATCACCGATTATTTTTTCCGATTAGTCGACTAATCGGGTCATGCACAAAGTGGATGTAAAACACACATCTTAACCATCATTCGCTTTAAAATAACTAAAAACTATATATATATTCACACTAGCATCATCATAGATGAAATGTAAGCTGAATTTGGCCGCAAAAGATGCTAGTGACAATGGTTGAAGATGCTGATAGCCAACTAAAATATTAGTTAAAGGCCAAATTAGCCTAATTAAAGCCTAGGTTAGCTAAAACAGCTAGCATGCAGCTGAAATATTAGCTAAATTCCAAAACAGCCTAAAAAACTTAAACAAAATAGACTAAGCTAGCAAAGACAGCTAGCATGTCTGAAATAAAAAAAACCAAAATAGCCTAAAAAACCAAAATAGTCCAATAAGCTAGCATAACACCATTATAACTTTCAACTTTACTACACTCTGACTCCATATAGTACAAAGTAACGACTAATCGACTATTAAATTAGTCGTCGACTATTTTAATAGTCGATTAGTCGTCGATTAGTCGACTAATCGTGGCAGCCCTACTTTCAACGTCATCTCGGTTTGTCTCTGTCCAATTGGACCAAAAGGGCCACCGTAGCTGATCATTACAGGATTTGAAACGTAGTCGGATGAACGTAGACTCATTAAAACAACTTTTACCGTTTTACAATTGCTTCTCACACTGTTTTCCTTCAAATCTAGATGTCATACATGGGGTTGTAGAGACAAATCGATTTAAAGATATATCGCGATATTTCATTTGGCAATACTTGTATCGATTTAAGACTATATTTAATATACTATGGTGTACTATACTCTTAAAAAAATGAAAAAAT
>NC_050513.1:4008922-4014613 GCF_002922805.2 Oryzias melastigma
CTAATCGACTATTAAATTAGTCGTCGACTATTTTAATAGTCGATTAGTCGTCGATTAGTCGACTAATCGTGGCAGCCCTACTTTCAACGTCATCTCGGTTTGTCTCTGTCCAATTGGACCAAAAGGGCCACCGTAGCTGATCATTACAGGATTTGAAACGTAGTCGGATGAACGTAGACTCATTAAAACAACTTTTACCGTGTTACAATTGCTTCTCACACTGTTTTCCTTCAAATCTAGATGTCATACATGGGGTTGTAGAGACAAATCGATTTAAAGATATATTGCGATATTTCATTTGGCAATACTTGTATCGATTTAAGACTATATTTAATATACTATGGTGTACTATACTCTTAAAAAAATGAAAAAATGGTTCTTGTACAGTCTTGGGATAAATCACGATACGTATCGTACTGTGAGACAAATATCGGGATACGCATCTTATCACCAAACTCTTGCCAATACACTCCTCTAGTCATAAACACTCATCAGCATCCCGTCATAGCCGATGTTTCCTCAGTAATCGAGCAGTATACCGCTGTCATAGAGTAGAAATAAAAGTACTGAACCTGACGTTGATACAAACGTTCAAAATTGTTCAGCGAAATATAAAGTTTGAATCAGTGAGTTATCCCGAAAAGGTTCACAAGGGACTGCCATTATTCTGTCTCGTTTTGACCCGCCCTAATAATTCCTGACCAATGACTGAAGAGATCTTGAGTCATGTGTGTGTGTTTTTGTTTTTTTTTTTTGTTTTTTTTTTAACAAGAGTTGGCAAAAGGTTCAAGATGATCTGGACAAAATTATGCGCACCCAGTCGGGACTAAAGAACTTTTCCAGTTTGAATACTCCCTAAAAGACTGGAGCGGAACTTAAAATGTTTGTTCCTCTGTGGTGCATCATTGCTAACATGATGCTAGAAGTCTACACCTCTATGACTTTAAAACGGACTACACAAAATCTGTCAATCGAGTGTTGGGGTCAGGAACCTATTTTCATTGATGAATCTGATTGGTCAGTTTAAGTCCGTTGGTCTGGACTGATTGTGCTTTATTTGGTCCAGATCGAGCTCCTAACCTTGCGTTTGGTCTGTATTCAGACTGCGGTTTACCAGAGATTTCTGTTATGAACTAAAGCTTGTAAACAAAACCACATGACTAAAGATCTCTACAGTCATTGGCCAGGAATTACGAGAAAGGAGCAAATCAACGAGAGACAGAATAATGAAAGTCTAGAACTTTGCAACCCTTGTCGGGGTAGTTCACTTATTCAAACTTCATATTTAACTGATGAATTTTGATGTGAGGTGGTTATCGGGGAGACGACTGCTAAGAAGGCACACTGATAAATGTTTACGACATATAGATAGTTGGGGAAACTGTGAGAAGCAAGGTTGTTTTAATGAGCTTTCATTCACTTGACCACATTTCAATGAGTAGCTGTGTCTCATCTTTGCTTCCCTACGGTGGCCCTTTGGTCCAGTTGTTCCACTCCGAGCACAGAGTCTATTCAGACTGAAGAAACTTAGAGCGAAATGGAGCTCAATCCAATTTGAAACAAACATACCAACTGGAAAACATCGACATGAATATAGATGAACAAAACTAGGCTGTTACCTCGGGTTCCAATGAAATCAGGTCAATTCTGTCACAATTTTCCGCGGCACGGATATTGCCCAATTTCGCCATTTTTGGACCAAACAATTTTACCAAGCAGTGATTGGTCCGAAAAATCTGTCAAACGCTTTGAACGTTTGACGTGCTCTTATTGAGGCATCTGATTGGCCAGTTTATAACTTGAATAACTATAAAATACAAGTTACCGTTGTAAAAATGTAGTTTTAGAGCGTTCAATAAATGTTTCTCCTGTTCGGCCCGCAACCTAAGATGTGTTTCAGATTTTGGCCCCTTGTCGATTGAGTTTGACACCCAAGCTTTTAATGAACCTAAGTTTTTTAAGCCTGAGTACGACCTGAAATGACAGAAATCATATCATGAAGAAAATTAGAATTTTGAAATATCTATCAACCCATCTTCTTCCGCTCATCTGGGACTGGGTTGTGGGGGCAGCAGTCTAAGCAAAGATGGCCAGACTTCCCTCTCCCTGGTCACTTCCTCCAGCTCCTCTGGGGGGACCCCGAGATGTTACCAGACCAGCCAAGAGACATAGTTTCTCTAGGTTGGAGAGCAAACTACTTTTCTCCAGTCGAGAACCATGGCCATGGATTACCAAACACAATGACTATTAGCTGTTTATTTCTCTGTAGAAGTCTATGGAATTTTGGGTTTCTTTGAGCTAGTTGGAACGTCAGGGAGGCGGGGTCACTCAGTCCAGTTCTTATATACAGTCAGTGGTTTTATGGCGTTGAAAAGAGGCTGATTGGTGTGTTCTCTTCTAGAAACCAACTCTAGAAATGTTCAGGATTGTTTAGAACCTGCTGGGGGGTCACATACCTCAGTTCTTTTGGGTCGTCTCTTTTGGTGAAGCTTGTTCAAAGCCATGATGGACATTGGGCAAAACATAAACAACTTTTTTTTTTTTATTTATTTTTTTTTTTTTGAGAGCGAGTTGTGAAATGTCTGTTTTTGGTTTGTAACTTCCTCTCGAGCCTCCAGACAGTCATTTCTTGGCCGTTATTAGATTAAAGCCCTCGTGATGCCGCCATGAATGCCTCACATTTTTTGTCATTTGACGGCTCCTTCCTCGGAGCTGCCAGGGTTCGGATCGGGACCCCCCTCTGGAAACTTTGGGTTCCAGCCATAGGAATGGATTGGGGGGTGAGTCACAGGTGGAGGATGTTTTGGTGTTCCTGAGACCTCCACCTCCTCCTACCCTCCCAGCTGAAAAAAAAAAATCAACTTCAGGTGACAGCAAAATGTTCACTTTGTTTCAAATGTTACTTGTGTGCATGCACACAATTGATGCGTGGGGGGTGTGGAGTGGTCAACTGATGAGGCAGTGTGGAGGCTGAGAGCTCTGGAGAGTGCTGTGTGGGCTGGAAGCCTCCTCTCCTCGCCGTGGAGCGCACGCACACGCACGCTCACGCACGCACTCTCTCACGGCGGCGCTGGGGGGAGGAGGTGGAGGCAGCGGAGCTCGCCGCGCCGGCTGTCCATTGATCAGCGGAGAGGTTGGTAGACTTAAAAGATCAGTGTGGAGAACGGCGGCGGCGGCGAGCGGAGCGGGGACAGAGGGGGCGAGGATGTGGAGATGGTCAAAGCCTGTTGGTAAGCTCCTGTTGGGGGTTGTTGGTGTGTTTTTGTGGGTTCAGTCGCGTTCACATGCCTCAGCGTGCAGCCACTGCAGAGGGAGAGGAGATGCCAGGCGTTGGTGCGAGCGCCGCATCCAGCATCCCGCCACTGCAGGCAAATCCTCGGACTGCTGCAGCATCATTCTCAGGGACGGAGGCTGAGGGGGGGTGGATGTCACCGGGATGCAGGTGAAGCATAAAGGGGGGGCTCAGTGGTCTTCCTGTCCGGACAGACTGAGGTGTTGAAACCTTCTGTTAATCAGTGTCCCGCTGCTCCTCTCTGATTGGTCGGATCAGCAGCGAGGAGGAACCAGATGAGGCGTTTAAAGACACTGATTGAGTTTGAGTTGGGGGGGTAATTATTTAGGAGTGTTTCCCCCAGTCGTCCCCTCTCTGGGTTGGATGAGTCTGAGCTGCGGATCTAAACAAAGAAAGCACTTTTTTTAAGGAGGGGGGGCTCTCCCGGTGGTCCCCGCAGTTTCAGAGTCCCCCCCTCCACACGACCACCACCACCACCATGATCTAGAGGCAACACGCGTTGACGTGTCGCGCGCGGCGCTTCCGACCGCGCTTACGCACGCACGCGCGCGCGGCGCTCTCGCTGGGGACATGCGGCCGGCGGACGCAGCCACGGTAAGTGGAGCCGCTTCCACGCGGAGGGTTTTTTTTTTTTACTCCGGGGAGGGCTCGGACAGCTGTCCCGCAGGAATGTTGCGGTTGTCGTGTTGAGGGAAAAAAAAAGAAAACAGGAAGTTTTATTTTGACTTAGTTCGCTCCGAGTCCACGCGCCGATTGCGCAACGCGGCGCGTGATCGCACCGAAAAGCGTGAGAAAGTTTTTATTTATTTTTTTTCTTCCCGTTCCTTAAAGTCAACCCCTCATCACCTCGGACGGTCTTTAGCCACGCGGCGCTGCTCCTCGGAGCACGCGGGCTCTACGCGCGTGCCTGAATGTTTTTCAGTTTTTCCACAACTTGACTTTTTCTCTACTTTAACTGTGTGTTTGGGGGGTGAAAGAGAGGGGGGGTGCATGCGCAAAGTGTGTGGTCCATAAAGCTCTCCACCCCCGCAGAGACGCACGGCCCGTGCGCGCGCGCACACAACCCCAGCCGTCCTCGGTCGGGCACGAGGTTCTCAGGAATGCGCCCGGCGTTTTTCTGCGTATTTTCCTGATCGGGAGCAGTTTGGGAATCGCTCTGTGAAAAAAGCCTATAAGAGCCGCCGCCGCCGCGCGCGCGCCCCAGCCAGCCAAGCTCGTGGAGGGAACGACGGGGACATCCGGTTTGGGGGGTTTCAAAATTAAAGCCGAAAAAATAGTTTTTTTGTGAATGGGGGATAAAGCCCCACTTTTTTTGACCCCACCCCCTGTGGTGGTTTAAACCCCTCCCATCTGACCCCTGAAATCTGAGAGCACAAACAACCAAAAACATATATTTTTATTTACTTGAACTCATTTAACCCTAAATTTACTTAATTAAAATCCTTATAAAATGTTTTAAAAACACAAATGGAATTAATTATAGTTTTTGCTGCATCATAATTTAATTTGAAGTAAATCCAAAATATATACATTTTTAAATTGATTTTGAAGCAGTTTGTTGTGCTTTTATTGGTATTTTTGCTATTTTGCAGAAGGAATTGGTTGTTTGTGAGCAGCAGTGGATTCTGGGATGCCTTTATTCTGGCTTCCCGTGGGCTCGGTGTGAACGGCTGGCTTTACTGTGAGGAGGGGGGGAGCCCCCGCCTGGAGAGGAGAGAGGGGGGAATTCTTGTGTTTTTGGTATGCGATTACCCAGCGGAGAACCCATGACTGAAGAGGAGGAGGAGGAGGACAGGACTGGAGTTCAGCCTTCCTCTTTGAGGTGACCACATTTTTCGGAACCGCCTCCTCACATGATGACCCCCCCACCCCCTCAAAGCCGGTCAGATGACCTCGCCTCTGATGATGGCACTCTGCAGAATTCCTTCAATTACCATAAAAAAACAGAAGTGGTGCAGCGTCAGCCGCCGCCGTGCAGACCAGCGTTCGAGACCCTTCTGGCGGCCTCACACACTCCCCGACCCTCAAACACAGCACATAGGATGTTCAATGGCGCTTACTTACTTACTTACTTACATAAAGCCGCTCCGCCCGTCCTTCAGCATCCACCCCCCCAACCCAAATCATAATCGCCCACTCGCTAACGACAATTACTATAATGGACTGATTGTTGGATTATAGCAGCAAAGTGGTTTTAGCGCACATCTGCATAATTGTTCTTTTGCGTCGGAGCGCTCGTGGGCTCCCGGCTGCCATTAGGAAAAAAAAAAAGTGATTGAGGAGACAGCTGACTCCTGAAGAAAGGAGGGAGGGGGGCAAATTATGCTTTAATATGGGGGTGTTTAGAGGGAGAGTGGGTGGAAAGCCATTGTCTTCTCAGATTTTGGACTGGATTTGAG
>NC_050513.1:4014876-4040185 GCF_002922805.2 Oryzias melastigma
CTTCCTCTGTGCTAATTCTCACTGTTACCATGGTAACGGGTAGCACCTCTCCATCTTTATTTATTTTTTTAGTTTCAACAAAATCTTGTGCAGCATCGACGGACAGGAACTTTTTTTTTATTAATTCTCTTAAAGGGGCGGTCCAACTTCTGTTGGCATCTTCAGAAAGTTTTTTTTTTGTTTGACGTCTTGGACTCATCAAGCACACAAAGATTTGGAAAACGGTTCAGTTTGTTTCTCCAGCTACCAAGATCTGAGTTTACTCTACGATTAGGAGCAGAATTTGGGACGTTAATCTGGGATGTGTTGTAAAAAACAAGCGTTTTTACTACAATTTTTAACAGTTTTAGAGTCTTACCGAGTTAACAAACATTAATTTTGTAATTTTTAGATTAGAAATAGTTTATTCCAAGCAATCAAGAAAAAATAATTAATGTGCAACTCAATCAATCATCACAAATGTACTTCCATAAACAGGATAAATAGACATTTAGTGATCTTATATAATCCCATCCCGGCTCTTCCTTGCTCACAAATTCCAGATTTAATCACCTAATTTCTAATAAATAGTCTTAAAAATTTTTCTTTAAGGTGTTTTTTAGGGGATTTTACTCATGATGGAGGACATATGGAAAGAAAGTTAAGCTTAAAGTGACATTTCTCTCTTTAATCAAATCAGGAATTGGGAGCCGACGAGTAAATGCAGTTTGTAAAAGATCCTATTTGTTTGTAGAAAGTACTATTGTCACTTGTGGACAAATAAATCCATGAACGTCTTCGTTTTCCTCGTCTCAACTGGAATCTGGACATAAACTGTGCTAATGCTAGCTTGGAGATGTGTAAGCTAGCGAGAGAGTAAACACGATGGATGACGGGCTCACTCCGACCCAACAGTCGGAGGGGAATTTAGCAACTTTAGCCGGACATTTCCTAAACTTTAGGAAACCCTTTGAAAAGTGACATTTTAGAAGCTTTTCAGAGCTTTTTAAATCTGAATAAACTGTAACTGTTTGGTGTGCAAGATGAACTTCAAACGGGACAGAGAACGTTTTATTGTTTTATTTTTTCACGTCAACATTAACAAGTGTTCAAATCGTGTATCTACACCCGTTTACCTCCGGAGGAAAAGCCGTAGATGCAGTTTTGTTCCTCTGTGAATCAGCTGATCACAATAGCAGTTACAGTATGTTTAAGAGGAAAAGGTTGAAACGGGGGTTCTGGTCCCAGTCGATGACGTTGTTTTATGGAGCGCCAGGTTTTTTTTCTTTGTGTCCAGATTCTCTTGGGAATTTCTCCTGCCACTGTCCAGAAACTATGTCCTAGAAAACAACACGTTTTTTTTTTTTTTTTATTATTTTGGCTAAAAAACAATATAATTCACAGACCTCTAGAACAGATACGCTGTAATAAGTGAAATGTTGGATGAATTCACAAAAGCTTTGTTACATTTAAATGATTAGTTTTTGTTGAATATATTTTTAAATCCTCGATATTTTACTGTGATGAAATCTAATTATTTTTAATTTAATTGATCAATTTTTTTCACTTTTTACAGTGTAGATTAAGATCACAGTGGGACTCTAACGAATTGTTTACCACAGGAGTGTCAAAACCCAAAACACACGTCAGGTCGCGGGCCGAACAGGAGAAACATTTATTAAACACTCTAAAACTACATTTGTAAAACTTTAAAACAGTAACTTTTTAACATAAATATGAATAAAAATAGGGAGGAATATTATTCCATAATAAATCAACATAAACTTTAAATAAATGTCAAAATTTTACTCTCCATAAAAATATATTTTGTCAAAATTATACAAGTTAGACATAAATTAAATGTTAAAATATCTTTACTTTTACACCATTTTTATATGAAAAATTACACTTGCAAATAATGCAAAACATTTTGATTTCCAAAAAAATATATCCTGTTAAAAGAACAAAAAACAAATCCTGGAAATAAAAGATGACGGTAAAATAAAATGATCTGGAGGGCCGGATCCGGCCCCTGGGCCTTTACTTTGACACATGTGGCTTTTATGTAAATAAATATGTCATTTTTTTTCCTATCGATCGATTATAGAAATGATTATTGAAGGAGGGGTTGAACCTGAAGGACGTGCGGCTCATGACTCATTAATGTCGGGAAGCAGAATTCCAATCGGATCTGCCATTCTCCAGTGACCTGAGGGTTTTATGAATGGGCCAAACGGAGACCTCCCATTGGCTGTGATTGGGCAGCCAATCGGGGAGCGGCAGAATGAGCCGATCCGAGGTCAGACCCCCGGGTTGGAGGTGTGTGTGTGTGTGTGAGCCGCTGACCCACTTGGTCGCCGGTCTATACATATCTGTGGGAAACGCATGCAGACAATCAGCCTGGTTAAAATTAGCAGTCAGGGCCACCTGTCTGCTTCTCACAAAGACGGAAACATCAGAGGGGAGGGGGGGGGCATTGATCACTCTGCTGCCCCCCCTCGCCCCCCGGACTGCGACACAGGGAGAGATTGTTAGCCTTGAGGATGGCAGTGGGGGGGTTTGGTCACATACCGCTCTGCTGGAGCGCTGCCAGATCTCCCAGAGGTGGAACTGCAGACGGTCGGCCGCTCCAGCGTTCGAGCCCCATTAAACACACTGTGTGTGTTGTTAATGGGAGGGGGGGGGGTCGAGGAGGAAATGATGAATGAAAGCTGAACAATTGCACATCCATTCTGCCGCTCGCTCCCGTCTTCCTCTCAGAAACGCCGTCGCCGCGCTGCAGCGGCGGCTTCCTGCCTTTGTTGTCAGAACAGGAAGCTCCCGTCTTCTTTAATTGGGGCCGGCGCTAAAACGACCCCGCTGGTTTCCTCGAGTCACACGTGGAAAAGTGTCGATTTAGATCCGACTTCGGCTGCTCTGACTCCAGCTCTAACCTCTGCTCTCGTCTGTGTTTCCAGGACCAGCGTGGAGGTCGACCTGTGATGGAAACGTCCTCCGGTTGGACGCCAGGCTCGGCGCAGCGGCGAGGGACGCCGAAAGGCTCCAGAGGAGGAACCCGTCTTGTTTTTGCAGCAGCATGTAACTTGATTTTTGTCTAAACGGCTCCGGTTCTGAAAAGCTAACCCATAAACCACGACGGGACGCCTTTATCTTCTCGGCCCCGCTGAGTTCTCCAGCTCCAAACCGCCACGAGACGCCTGGAAATACTACAAATACAACCAACAAAAAACCTAGAATTGAGTCGATTCATAGCAAAAATGTTTATTTTGTCTTTTATTAAAGCTGACAAATATTCCCATACCATGATACTGCTGCCACCAAGCCTCAACATGTAAAGTTAGCTTTGCAACCTTTAAAAATTGACTAAAACTAACAAATTAATTCGCTTTCACGCATAAAAAACAACCAAAAACCAGAACTAAATCACTGAAAAACTCATGCAATCTTTCAGATGCCCACTTGGAGGCGCCGTTGCCCCAAAATCCGTCTGCATTTATGCATATGTGGCTCTGCAGACGAGGTTCAGGTGAGCTTTCAAACCTGCCCAACCGATCCAAAACCTCTGCTGCCCAACCTGAACCGGTCCGAACCGGCTAAACCCGCTTTTGTGTTGATTTAATCACATTTGAGCAAAAGAAAATTCCACTTTTTACTACTAAAACACAATTCAACCTTTAATTTTAAATCATTAAGATTCATTTTCATAACTCCTCGTTATATTCTAACAAATTCATTAAAAAATCCTTCCAGATCTCAATCCTAATCCCAGAATAACAGTTAGCTGGTAGCTACTTAATTGCATGCTCTAGGTTTTAGTTTTTAAAACATTTTGTTAAATAAAAACAAAATCCTTGAAGTTTTAATCCTGATCCCAGATAAGTGACCCTTACTTGTTGGCCAATTAATTGCAGGATTTTACTTTAGTTTAGATAAATAAATAAAATAAAAAATCCTTCAAGATCTTAATCTTAATGCCATAATATTGACCTTCACCTGTTAGATAATTATTTGAATGCTCTAAATTTCAGTTTTTAAAACATTTTGTTGAAGATGGTTAAAAATCCCTCAAGATCTCAGTCCTAATCCCAGATTATTGACTCTTATCCATTAGATTATTATTTGCATACTTTACTTTTAAGGTCATTGAGAAACATTTTATTTAATAAAATTAAAAATCCTTCAAAATCTCAATCCTAATCCCAGATTATAAACCCTCCATCTGTAAAATAGTTGAACTAAAATGTTTCTATTACTTTTGCATGCACTATGTTTCAGTTTTTTTTAACATTTAACATATCTGAATTTAAATGAGTTTCTGAAGAGGTGCATTGTGGGAAAAATACCCCTCAAATCAACCTACAGGGTGATGAAATCAGGCGCTTGTTAAAAAGCTGAATTTCCAGCTTCATGAAGCGGCGTGTCACCATGGTAACTATCCTGAAATTAGTGCACGATTTTTACCAGACAGTCATGACCTCGTGATTTAAGAAATATCTTATTTTTTTTACATTTTTTTGTTGTTCTGTATTTTTAATCCAGCAGCAGTTTAAAGGCGTTTGGAACGCCTTCTCCCTAACAGTTTAAGGAAAGAGAGCCATCAGTTTCATCATCCTTCACTTGCACTTTTTTTGTTTTTTTCTTTGCAAAGTTTCAAAGAAAGTCCTCAGAGTGGGGGGTCCGTCTCTCTCTCTCTCTCTCTCTCTCTCTCTCGTCTCCATCCTCACCTGGGATGAGTGTGAAAGTGGTTTATTAACCTGCAGAGAACTTTTTCACACTCGCTGCCACACAGGAAATTGGCAGCTTGTTTGTTCTTTGAGACCAAAGGACCAAAATGTTCCATCACCGTCAGAGACTTTGTCTTGTAGCGTTTGTGTTTGCTGCCGCCGTGATGACGCCCATGAATCCGTCTGGGTGCCCGGCGGCTGCTCAGTAGTCAGTGTAGATCCTGTGGGGCTGACAGCAGCTACATCTGGCTACTGGGTCTCCGCCGGCAGCCCCAATTTGTCCCGATTTTCTCCATTTTTACCAGCAGGTGGCGCTCCTGCGTCCATGGCGAGTTCTGGACCTGGCATACAGTGTAGTATTCTGTGTGCGTCCGTCTACAGCTACATTGTCTGCTGGGTTTCAGGCCTCCACTCAAGCCTCCACTCAAGAAAAATGTCTTGAATCGTTTGACAACTTTGTGTTTATTGACTCATAAAACATTCTTCAAACAATAAAACGATTTTAAATGTCCGTTTCTGTACAATGCTTGCTAAGCAATTTTATTTATATATAGAAAATGTAAGAGGAGTCGTTTTAAAATGACAGAACTCCTTCAAATTTAATGGCAGGTACTCTGGAAAAAAATAACAGCATTCCATCGACAAATATTTTCAAGCAATAAATATGCATTTTATAAATAGTGTAAATTTACATCGAGATTAGAAACAACAAAACAAAAAAAAAATCACAAACTTAATTCCATAAGTCTATGTGCAACCCATTTTCTTTGTGACTTGGCTAGTAATTTTTTTAAAACTTTTTCTTTATTCTAACAAAAACACCATAGCTTTGAAAAAAACAAAAGCCGTTAAAAAGGAACAAAAAGAGGGGAAAAAAAAGAAGAAAATCACGCAAAATCTTCACATTACACTTTTTGGGGGAGGGCTTAGCTCCTAAAATTACCATCTATTATAGTGAAAACAAAAACAGGCGAGTGCTCTGTAGGGAAAAATAGAAGATTTCTGGAGGGGGGAGGGGGGGTAAAAGTCCTGTTACCAGAATAGAAAAGGACAGCGGGGGAGGGGCGTCAAGTCAGTAGTCGTTTTACGGGTGGTGTTGCCAGTTGTGACAGTTAACAAGTATCTACAAAACATTTTTATCACACTTTAAAGACCCCCCCCCGTCCCAAACACATTTGATTAAGTCCTCCTTTAAAACAGGGCCGAACCATTGTCTATAGAGGAGGGGGAGGAAGAGTTCTGTTGTCGAGCCAGGTGGCGCCTCCTTCTGGACGGCCACGGCGCTTCAAACAGGTTGCATAGACAGACGCGCTCGGCCGCCTCGGCCTCCAGCCGTCGCTATGGAGACCAGCCATATATAGGGAGGAGGGGTGGCGGCGGCGAGGTGGGGTGGCGGCGGCGAGGAGACGGCGGCGGCTTTCCTGAATATCAGAAATGGTCCGTTCGTGGGGGATGTTCAGGTGATCTCTCAGGTAAAATCTCAGTTCGTGGGGGTGGGGGCTCTGTGGCTCCAGAGCAGAAGGCGACGGGAGAGCCGCCTAATGTCAAGATGAAGTCGAGTGAAGAGGGGGGGCCTGCAGGAGAGAAGATGACAGGCGGGGGTCAGGCGGGGTGGTGGAGTGCAGACAGTATGTGAAGACGGTAAACCTGAGGTGTTCTCCACTAATGAAAGGATGTTGACGAAAGGAAAGGCTTGAAAAGACAATCTGAAACGTGTCCAAAGTCTACAAGAACGGTGTTCATACTGGACTGTTACTACCAATGAGATGCATCAGCCGTTTTACTGTTCCAAGATACGTAAAGAGCGACGCCATGTTGGAATGGTATAAAAATAATGAAACACGGCTTAGCAGAACCAGTAAAATGACCATAAAATTCCAAATTTTGGTCCCGTTCTACAAGTGGATCCCAACCAGCCTCTATCAGAAGGACTGGTCCGTCCACCGGACAGGGATTCAGCGCCGATGGACTCTCCCCCTTTTCACTACTGAGGTAATCCTAGTTAGTTTATTTTTCTCCACTTAGTAATCTGATTACCAGCAGGTCATCTGGTCTGATCTGAGGTCTAACACACATACAAATACCACGATCATCCTCCATAAAACGAAAAAGATCGGTCGTCCTGCCAGAAAACGTGGAAATAGTGCGAGGTCTGAAGCTTTGAATAGACTACAAGATCAGCCTAAACGTTCACTATTTAGAGTAAACTCACTCAGATCTAGTTAAAATATTTTCTAGAAGTTCTCCTTTATCAGCTGACAGCAATAATTTACTAGTGAAAAGTCATATTCTTGTGTTTCCAGATCTATTTGTTCAATTGTAACAAGCAGCAAACAGACATCTATACCATTCCAATATGGCGTCCAACTTTATGTACGCAACAAGCTAGCATGTCATCTCCAGTGATAAATAACTCACTGGTTGCTACCATACTAGCGGAGGGGTGGGCAAACTGCAGCCCGTTAAACTATTTCATCTGGACCGCCAAATGGGAATAAACTAGTGCCGGGCGCTATGGAAAAAACCTTATATCACGATAACAATTATTTAATATCACAATACCGACATATGTCCCGATATAAAACAATAAAGTATATTTTCAGTTATAAAAAGTTTTACTTTGAAATCAGGAAGCTTCACTGACACTTTATTTGAAAGATTTGTTTACTTGACAGCAAGGCCGCCTATTCGGGTTTGTTTTGGTTCATAAATTAAAATCCAACATTATACTGTATTTCAGAGCAATCAAACTGAAAATTGAATACAAATATTTCACGACGTCTATTTGTTCTGATGGTGAGAATGTAGATAGTCTATTAAAAAAATTAATTTAAACACGTTTTTTTTTTTTTTTTGCAAAGATTGTTCAACCGCAATGTATTGTGGACTATTTGCTAATGTAGTGACCATTGATGTATACTAGTTTTCGCAAAGACTTCTGGGTAATTTCTAGGGCACTGGATTTTGGAATTGTAGAAAATAGTAAACGCACTATATAGTGAGTAATGAAGGAATTCGGGCATAGACTAAGTAAAACAGGGATAGGCAAGTCCAGGCCTCGAGGCCCGCAGTCTCTGTATGATTCCCAGATATCGATTACCTGGTTCAGGTGTATCCAGCCAATTGGAACATGCCAGAGCAGGGGATGTTGGAAAGGCCTGGAGTTGCCTATCGCTGATGTAATCTAACTGACGGTTGTGAGACAGACCTCTAACAAAACGCAACAAACCAGGGTAAATTCTGGGTCAGACCACGACTTCTCCTTTAGTCTACAAAAAGGTAACTGGAACCTTGAGGAACAAACGGGGTTTTTGAGGAACACAATATGGCACCCACATTTGCTGAAACCGGAGCGGGATGCCTCTGACTCCCAACATCCACAGAGCTTAATCCGAGTCAGCTGTTACGTGGACTGTAGCAGGAGGAGCGGCTCGCTGTTTCGCCGCAGACCCGAGGACTTACTAATGTGAACTGGTCGTAGACCTGCATGAGGTCCTCCATCCTGTACTGCTCTAGCACCACGAAGTCGTCCAGCGTGGCGCTGCCTTTCCTGGCGCAGTCCTGGCAGTGGACCACGTACGGCTTCTTGGACAGGAGCTCGCGGCGCACAAACAGCAGGTTGAAGACTTCCACCTGCAGAACGACGTCAAAAGTAAAACCCGCGGTGAGAAGCCCAGAGATGCTGCCACTTCATCCAGGTTCTACCCAAAAAGACGAAGAAGAGCTGAAAGAAACGTCTTCAGACTGACCTCACAGATGGTGCAGTAGTGGGCCGGCTCGTCCCTCGTTCTCGGCCTCAGGACGGTTTCCTTGCCGGCGGCCGCCAAGGCCTCCTTCACCCACTGGCACTGCTTTAGAGTCCGCAGCAGGCAGTACCTGCCGGAGACAGACCTTCAGTCAACGCTCGCTCCAACCCTCTGCGGGAAGCCACACCCGCCACCACTCACTTGATCATCTCAAACAGCTTGTGGTCGGACACTTTAATGTTGCGGGCCATGTTCCAGGAGAGGTGCACCATGGGAACCATAGACTTGACGCTCTGGAGCTTGTTCCACTCGTAGCGCTCCACTGCAAGCTTGTACTGGTGGGCTGCAAGAAGACGGGAGATCACGAAGAGGAACTTTTTATCTAAAGGTGACCAATAATCCCAGCCGTACCGATGAGAGGCCCGACGTTCCAAGCGATGTTGTTGCACCAGCCGATGGCCTGCACCCAGTGGATGGTGCCCGTGTTGAGCCACACCAAGTCACCGGGTCGCTGGATGAAGCGGTAAACCGGCACGTCCGCTTCATACAAGTCTTCCAGGTTGGGCCACCAGGAACCCATCAAGAAGTTGATGTTATTCCTGCCGAGAACAAAGAAACGGCGATGAGGACTCAGAAGAAGATGACCCCAACTGACATCAGACGCACAGCCAGCCTACTTTTCGCAGAAGTTGCTCATCACTCCCCAGTACGGCTCCGGCACCGCAAACCACTCGCAGTCGCCGGGCCCGATGTTGATGTTGACGGCACAGAAGTTGTTGTGCTCTTGGTGGCCGGGGATCCTGCTGCCGGGCACCTTCATGTAGAGCTGGACTGTGTTCATCCCCAGGATGGTGTGGCCCACGTGGCTGAGCAGGTTCCCGGCAGACACAACCCGAGCGAAAGCCGGCAGTTTACTGAGTTCCTGCAGCTGCTGCTTCCACCTGTCAGAGAGAACGCCGTCACTCGTCTGTCATAGCGATCCTGGAGGATCACCGAGCATTTGAGGAAAAAACTCACTTCCGTTCGTCCGATACGTCGATGTTGGTTCCAAACTTGATGTATTTCAAGGGCCCTCTTCTTTTTCGAGCAGCACTTCAAGACAAAAACAGAGTTAGATTCCTCTACCTCCAGCATTCTTACAAATACGAATGTTGTTATCAAGTACCTCTCTGCCGATGCTGGCTCTGTGTCTGAAGGTTCCTTTAGTGCTTTCTTCTCGTTCTCCTCCTACAAACACAGCAATCAGTGAACCTGTCACTCAGATACGAACCTCTCTGAACCCCGGACACCTCGACTCACCCTCAGGGATTCCTGAAAAGACGTGGCCTGGTACTGAGCGTATTTGGCGATGGTGGTGTGGGAGCGGGCACTTTCACAGCGCCACATCTTCTTCGTGCCCGTCGGATCCCAGTTCTCATCGGCGGGCTGTGAGAGCTGAGTCCAGACCTCCACCAGGTGCTCCGGGTTGGCCTCGACCAACGTCTTGGTCGAAAACAGACCCAGATCTGTGGAGGAGGAGTTACAGCTCAAAGGAAAGGTTTTCACTACCATCAGAGAGACAAAACTAAACCAAACATCTACCCAGCTTGAGAGCTCCAGCCAGGCCTCGGATGACGGTGACGGGGTTGGAGGGGTTTGTGCAGAACTGATGTAGTGGGGGGAAGAAAGCGTCCCTCTTGTTCTCCAGCTGTCACAGTCAGCAGAGTTAACAGACATTAGGCAAGAATGCCAAAACCACCAACAGGGCTGATGCTAGTCCTGACGTATATTCTACTACCAAGGCCATGTATACAGTACTATTGGTGCCGACATTTACGGTACTAATGGTTCTGACGTACAAGGTACTACCAGTGTTGACGTATTGAGTGCTACCGGTATTAACGTATAAGGTATTACCTGTATTGATACAGAAGGCACTACCGGTATCGATGCATAAGTTCCTACTCGTTCTGACGCATAGGGTACTACCAGTATCTACGCATAAGGTGCAACCGGTATCGAAACATAAGGTACTACTGGTATTGACACATAAGGTACTACTGGTATCAACAAATAAGGTACTACTGCTATTGACACAAAAGGTACTACCAGTATCGATACAGAAGGTGGTACCAGTATTGAAGTATACGGTACTACTGCTATCAACGTATACAGTACTGCCAACTTATAAAGTTCAACTGGTACAAGGTACTACAAGTACAAGGACTACTGTCGGATAAAGTACTACCAGTATGACACATATATGTACTGGGAGTACAATATACAAATCCAATTCCATTACTTTGTTTCTGACATGACAATCACATACAATCAAATCAGTTTTGTCATACAATTTTAGCCAATCATGTGACCTTTTTAAGCGATGGTGGGCAGGCTCATATAACACGGAGGGTAATGGTGGGCGGAGCTTAAGTCAGAATGCAGAAGGCAAAGCGAGATGATAGATTCTGATCCGGCAAACTGAAATGACGTGTTTTTATTTGTGAAAACAGATGCAGTCCAGACTGTCAGAATGAAATAAAGCCTCTTAGGCACATTCAACCTTTACTATGTGCTTTCTCACACCTAAATTCAAAGTCTTTCTCATTTTTGAAGCACCAGTTCGAGCACCGTTAAGGCACAAGAACTGTTTCAGTGGTACTGGCTTCAGATAAAACGCATTTGGTACCCATCCCTAGCAGACATCAGAGGACGACCATTAGCCTGATCTTCATCTGTACTCACATAGATGCTGGGGGTCGGAGGGTTGAGCTTGTCTTTAGGCAGGACCGGTGAGGGAGGGGGTGGCAGCCTGGGAGGAGGGCACTTATCGAGGAGGATGCTGCTGTTTGAAAGCCCGTTCTTCCCCAGGTTTCTGCATGAACGCCAGAAAGACAAACAGCGTTGAAAACTGAATGACATTTCAGAGGGGGGAGGAAATGTGTTCAGATCAACCAAATCTGCACGGCAACAAGGCGGCCCAGTGGCCTTCAGTGTTGTTGACGGTTACATAATCGCTTCACTGTTCTGCACTGGCGCTGTAGTTCCACCGGGGGGAGACATTCCACCAGAAAATACACTCCTTACAGGATTAAAAAAACCCCACACATTTGTAAACTGATGTTTTTATAACTATGAGGCAACATTATTAGTCTATATCATAAAAAATAAATTAAAAAATATGTGAGAATCCACTATTTGAAAATCCCAATCTATGATCTTTTAATTTGAAGGAGCTAAGAATAAAAAAAGTTTTTTTTTGTAATCTACAGCAAAAATGTTTAGTCATAGTTCTGCCAATAAACAGATAAAACCATCGACTAAAATCTAAACATCTGACTTCTTCGACTTTAGTAGCGCTCTGAATTTTTGTCCGCTCATGCCACAGAATCTGCTCCAGTGCATTGTGGGCCAGCAGAGCCTCACCTGCAGGCCTTCAGCACGTCTGTGGAGCTGGGATAGATGGAGATGGAGGACGACGCCGACGAGGAGCCGTGTATGTGTGGAGGTGTTGCTTTGAAGCAGGTGGAGGCAGGTGGATCGGCCTTCAGGGGGCTCTGGGAGTCCTCGGAGATGCCCCCCTTGCCGTTGCCGTTGACGGCGGGCGCGGTGGGCGTGGCGCTGGACGGACTGTGGCCGCCGGTCTGGTTGTGCTCTGAGGATTTAGGCGATGGCGTGGCTGTGGACATGGCGGAGATGGGCGAGGAGGCGGCCGAGCTGCCCTGTGCGTGGGGGGTGGAGGGCAGAACGGCTGGGTGGATGTTGTTGACTTTCTTGTGGGGCTCCGTCGGCGTGGTCGCGGTTCCTTCCGACGGGCCCTCCTTCTCTTCGGGGCCCTTTCCCCCCGCCAGCAGGGCAGAGAGCCTGGGATTGTCTGCGCTAAGGCTCGGCTTGTCACCGCCTTCTGCCGCCTTGTCGGCGTCCCCCGAGAGGATGTGATTGGCTACACCGTCCGCCGGTACCACCGCGCCGTCAGCAGGTGGTACCGTCGCTTTGCCCTCGGAGCTTCCGTTACCGAGGGGCGGGGCCGCGGTGACAAGAGTGGCTGTGGTGTTGTCGTCTTTGGTAGCACCAGGTCCTGCACCACCTGAGGTAGAGGAGTGGGGGACGGAGGGCGGGGAGGGGAGGTGGTTGTGAGGCGGCTGCCGCGGCGAGGGGGCATTGGTCGAATGCCCAACCTGATTGTTGGGGTTAACAGAGGTGGAGGAGTTGGGTGTCTGGAGGTGGGTCTCCTCGCTGTTTGAGCCTGTGGCCGGTGGGACACACCCCTTCTGAAGCCCCTGCAGGAAAGAGAGCGTCTGTGAGGTCAAAGACCGACAGCCGTTCTTCATGGGATTGCCTAAACAGAGAGGATTCTCACCTGAGAGGAGTTTAGGTGAAGAGCCGGGCGCGGCGCGGTGTCCTGTGTTTGCGTGCTTGTGCAGGTGTGAGGTAGCAGGGCTGCGCTGCCGCCAGTGGCGGCTTGCAGGTAAGGCACGTCTCCGTTGGGTCCTGCGGCCGCGGGCCCCAGCTGATTATTACTCCCACCCTCACCCACAGAGTCCGAGTGCGCCCCAGAGCCCACCGGCCCGTTTGACAGCGGTTGGGGAGGGCAGGGGGGCCGGTGGGGTAGGTGGAACCGTGTAGGGTGGAGGCTGGGGTTGGGGGAAGGGAGCGAGTTGATGGTGGGGCCGTTGGGAAGGGAGGGGCGCACCTGTCCTCCAGAGGCATTCTGTCTCATCTGAAGAATAAAAGAACCGGAAAAAGTCTTTAGGAAGTGTTTATGAAGTTCAACGGATACAGAAAAATGAAAAGTATTGAATCCTCATCAGAGCTGTCACCGGCAACACATGGTCTTTGAACTATTGTAGCCCTTCAGTGCAATAATGCAATTCCATTGATTACGAAATGAAGAAATATGCAAGACTGAAAAATCTTTACTGCAGTAAACTAAAGCCGCTTTGAGGATGTGTTGCAGATCAGGACAAAGCTACTTTACCTTAAACACACCAACTTGCAACACTTGACTAATGTAAGGTTTGCTCTGTGCCATTATGCAGCACTTTACTAGTACTAGTGTAAGGTTAACTTTGCACAGTTAACACTCTCAGTCAGCTCTTTACAAATGTAAGGTCAGCTTTGCACGGAAAATGCAACACCTTACTAATACTAGGGTAAGGTTAGCTTAATACTAGTGTAAGGTTAGCTTTGCGCTGTTAAGCAACACTTTACTAATACAAGTGTAAGGTTAGCTTTGTGTCGACATGCAACACCTTACTAATACTAGAGTAAGGTTAGCTTTGCGCTGTTATGCAACACTTTACTAATACTAGAGTAAGGTTAGCTTTGCGCCAACATGCAACACTTCACTAATGCCAATAGAAAGTTAGCTTTGCGCTGTTATACAACACTTCACTAATACTAGTGTAGGGTTAGCTTTGCACTAACATGCAAAAAGTAAGGTCGGCTTTGTGCCATTATGCGACACCTCACTAATACCAATGGAAGGTTAGCTTTGTGCCGTTATGCAACACTTTGTAATAACGGCCAGTACTGTCCCAGATGTAGCACTGGACCTAAACCAATACCAGACACAATACTGGACCCCAACCAGTACCAGACGGGGTACCAGCCGTGAACCGGGACACCCAGGACTAATACTAATGTGAGGTTAAGACAACAAGTGTCCAGTACGAAGGAAGTGTAGGTAGATCACATGCCATCAAAAATGCATATTTTTAAAAAATAGAGACATATTTTCTTAAACAGCCCAATGTCGTTAGGTACGTCATTTGATTGGTGTGTTTCCACTAAACTAAGGGTTGAACTCCACTAGCAGCTATAGAGTTTTTCTTTGTCTTAAACTTCAGAGTTGTGGGCGTCAAGTGTCAGATTCTTATCCATAGATGTAGCTGCTAATGTGCAGTATTTTTTCTTGACTGTTTCAAAGTCAGTCACTCAAAAAGGACCTTGAACAGAACGTACACAGAATGTTTCTGTTGTCTCCGTTGACATGACAACTACAAACACAAACACACAGGTCCAATTCAACAAGTTGCTGAAGGAAAAATGACAGGGCTACTTTTATTCATGGTGTAATCTCCCATATTCATATAGATTTGTCAATTTAATTGAATAAAATAGCCTGTTTCACACAAAAATCTGCTTTTCTTAATAAGACTGTGTATTTAATTACATAAATAAATAATCGTGGTTTCTGCTGAAGCTCTATCACAGATATTCCTGCCCGGCTTTGAGTCTGAGTCTAGAGGTTTTCTCGTTCACACTCCGACTGCGATCAGGTTTTACCTGCTGCATCATGGCGAGCTGAGCCTCCAGCTGCTCCAGCATCTGCAGCTGTGGAGGTTTCAGGTTGGCCCTGTTTGTCCTCAGCTGTTCCAGCATCTGCAGTTCCACAGTAGAATTAAAAAATCTGCGTTTGCTGAGACGGCACGCTGCGGCGTTAAAGGACAAAAAACAGACCTGTAACTTCTGAGGGGAGAGGTTCCAGTTGGGTGCTGGCTGCTGTGCTGGGTTGCTCCCCCAGGAGTCGCTCTGAGGAGAACACTGAAGTTCAGGAAAATAATCAACCATGTAGGGAGACGACACATTCTCATTCCCAAGTCGACACATATTGATGTTTGGACTCCTTCACGTCACTTTTTCACATTTCGGGTGTCCCCAACTTGTCGTTCTTTGACGTCTTGTTTGTTTGTAAAATCACGGGTCCACAACCCTTGGGGCACGGTACCGGACGCGGACTGGTCCTCAGGACGCGTACAGTACCAAAACCCAGACTGGTACCCTAACCCAATACCAGACATGGTACGGGGTTTAGAACTAGACACGTCCCGAGGACCAGTCTGAGTCTGGTACAGGTACTGGACTCGTCCCAAGGATCCCTTCGCGTCTGGTACTTTGTCTGGTTCTGGTTGGAGTCAGTACTGCGTCTGATATCAGTTGGGGGTCCGCTATCACATCCGCGTCCGGTACCCAAACCGGTACCGGTCCCCAACTTTACCCCAACCCCAGATGGACCCCAACTGGTACCAGACGCAGACTGGTCCTTGGGATGAGTCCGATACTGGTTTTGGTACCAGTACCAGACTGGTTCTCGTGACGCATCTGGTACTGTTACCAGACACGTCTCGATAACTAGTCTGTGTCTGGTACTCGAGTTCAGTAAAGGTGTCCAAACCCGGAACCGGTACCTGACAGTTTGGGCTTTAACGCCGGGTTTCCATCTGGTACCGTTGGCCAAACCCGGTACCTTAACCCAGTACCTGACAGTTAGGGTTTAACGCCGAGTAACCCCTGGCATTAAACCACAAACTGTCAGGTACTGGGTTAGGGTACCGGACGCCGATGCGATAGCGGATCCCCAACCGATATCAGACGCAGTGCTGACCCCAACCAGTACCAGACACAGTACTGGACGCGAACCAGGCCCTGACACAAACCGGTACTGGTACTGGACCGGTTCCGGATGGCGGTCCATAGATTGAGGAACCGTGATTTAAGGAGAACAGCCAGCACGAATTGGGTCACCCAAAACAAAATTTTTGACGCGGAGGGTTCCTTAACCAAACGTCGATATGTAACGAGTCTGGAGAGAAGAGACTTCCCACATCAGGGTTTACCTTGCTGGGCCCAGAAGCTCTCCTCCTCTTAGCTGGACAGGACTGGTCCTCTGTTTGGCCCAGAGAGCCCACATGAGGGGGCAGAGACTGACCCGAGGCCCCGCCCTCTGCACTGTGATTAGGCTTACAAGCCTGGAAGGGGGGGGGCGGAAAGATAGCAGGCAAAAAAGCAAAGGAATATCAAGAAATGAAAGGATGGAGATGGAAGGGGATGCAGGAAAGAAGAGAGAATGGGGGTGAAAGAGCGGAAAAAAACAATAATTTCATGAAGAAGAAGAGTGGCGGAAAGTGGAAGAAAGAGAGGGAAAAAAAGGAGAGCAACGCTGTGATTCTGTTTTGTGAACACAGTCAAGGCCGTCTGTGCAGAGAGAAACGTCACCACAGCTGCAGCATCGCTGCAGCCTCTCCTATCAGACGATACAACAACAAACTGCGGCGATTCAACCTTCAAAGCTAAAGTTCTCCAGAGTCCTGTGAGCTGGATGCGACCGCTGACTCAAACCGACCTGATTGTGCTCTGCGGCGTCGGTAAAGCTTTTACCGAAGCGACATTTCTTTAGGTCAAAGTCACATCTGGCCCACAGAAAAACGGCTGCAACGCTACGACAACACAGAGAGCAGATTCTACTGCGTGATGGGCGTGACTGGATGTAGACGATGGAGGCTGCTGGGGGGGGTCTGTGAGCGGCTGCGAGGACTCTAGGGTCAGCTACTGAAGTGGGAGGAGGACGGACGGAGGAAAGGGGGAGGGGCTTCACAGCGGCGCGGCCTCACCGATCACACAGGCCCACAAGTTTGACATTTCTAGAAGTTTAACCCTCTAAAGGAAAGGAAAAGGTGACTCCTTAAAGAGCAGCTCTCGTGATGGGTTTCAGGCTCCTTTCAACTCTATTTTTTAGTTTTTCCGCTTGTTTGGGGCAATTTGGGGCTCAATTTACCTCAATGCACTGAGCTATAGCCACGCCCACATCCCTGTTTCAATCTTCCTTTGTCCAGATTTGGGTCTAGACTAAAACAGTTTGGGTGTCTGGTTTGTTTTCACACTACACTTTTGAGGGTGGACTAAACTGGCTGAGAGGAAGAACAAAACATGGCTACACCATTTTGTATTTTTCCGATTATAAATTGTTTTTTGCGTAGTTTGGTAGTGGCTACTAAACAATAATGGTATCTATTCTATTGTCATTTGCCTTTCACGATATTCATGGTCTTGTATTTTGTGTTCTCTTAAGGGGTCCAGATGACCCAAGCCTTAAATTGACATGATATCCAAATGTGGATGAAGGTGAAAAGGATTTCATGTCTGC
Organism: Oryzias melastigma; assembly: GCF_002922805.2. Classification (NCBI taxonomy): domain Eukaryota; kingdom Metazoa; phylum Chordata; class Actinopteri; order Beloniformes; family Adrianichthyidae; genus Oryzias; species Oryzias melastigma. The sequence goes on from NC_050513.1 coordinate 4,032,231, forward strand.
CATGGACACCAATGAAGATAAAAAAAAATTAAAGGATTGAAAAAAAGGTCAGCTGACCAGATGACCCCACTCCCAACGTCAACAAACCTAGATATAGCACAAGGGTTAAATAAATTTCTCCCAAAAGTGCGACTTGCATAATTAATTTTTTCTTCGTCATTTTGCATTTTTGTTGGCATACACCGGAGCGACTTCTGGCCTAAGAACTACGGTACAACTGACTTTAACATATCGTGATTGATAAAGTTGGATGGTGCCTTTGAACATTGACTGTATTTGAGAACTAGAGTTCTAGTTGTTGTCCCAACCAATTGAAGCCGATTCGGTCGGTCGCCTTTTTTTATTGCAATACAGACAAGGTAAGTAAGCAGTGATTGGTCCAAGTCGGTCTGAGTCCGTGTTTCTATGGGAACTGCTCTCACCAATCAGGAGTGAGATTGTTGGAAGTTAACAGGAAATCTGTTTTGAACGTTGGATATTGGGGGCCATTAGGCTCCACCTACTTTCATTGAGGTATCTGATTGGTCAGTTTATAACTTTAACTACAGAAAAATATTATAAAAAATTAAAGAAAAGAAAAAAAAGGCATCAGATCAAGAATGATTATTCTGACAAATAGAACTTCTGTAATTTGTTACTTTTAAAATCAATAGTTTTCATCAAAATAAATTCAGTTGAGGGTTTACTTGACTTAAAAAATGAATTTGATAAAGACTAATATTTTTAAAGAAACAAATTACAGAGCTTTTGTTAATTGATTCAATGATTCACGTTTTGAAGTGTACTAGCTGTTAATCTCTCTATAGAAGTCTATGGGATTTGGGTTTCTTTGAACCAGCAGGTACTTCCTGTTAGGAATGCCAGATCCTCCATGGTGATAACTTAAATAATCCATTTGTATTTATTTTTACTGCAAACTAACTTATTTTTTTTTATTTTTTTTTTTTAGGTGGACCAGTTTGTTCTAAGCCTAAAGCAGACGATCCCGGCGAATAACCCAAGACTTTTGGACATTAAAAGGTTTGTGATCAAATGATCGCCACAGCTTTGTGGATCGACCCGGAATACCCTGAGAGTTGCCCTTTAAGTGACCAAACGTTAGGTTGGAGTTTAAGTTGGGCTGCGGTTTGATCGGCTTGAGCTGAGTGTGGCGGGTGAAGCCGGGTGGTTGCTGTGGAGGAAAGGCGGGGGGAGTGCAGGACTGGGTAACACCTGGCCGAATCCTTCCTCATTTCAACTGATGCCATAAACGGGGGACCCAGCGTAGCAGCTGCATTGATAAAGCCCAATAAACAGTTGTGTTGAATCTGGATTAGGATTCCTGGAGGGAAGTTGCTCAAAAGAGGAGGGTGGGAACGAGCTCAAGTGTTACCCGTGTGGGGGAGGAGGTGGGAAGCAGTGCGAGTGTCGACAGGTCTAAGGATGTGCTCGGACAACGGGGAAAGCAGGAGGGGGGAGGAGGGCGGGGTCGGGTGGGGGGTGTGAGTTGCTCTATCTGGTGTCTCACCTGCTGTGGTGCACTGCTCAGGCCTCCCTGCCTGGAGGTTAGCTCAGCTGGGATTGGTAGACTCCATGCCTCCTCAATAAGAGGGAGCATTTTACTTTTACCCTGTAGGCTACTGAGCTGGGGGTTACTCAACTGAGCCTAGGGGAATGGAAAACGATGTGGGAAAAAAACAAAAAAACAACAAAAAAAATAAATAAAAATAAAAGGCAAGGCTGTTTGAAAGAAAATACTGATGACCTCAAAAACAAGGAAATGATCAGCAATGGTAAATAGAGGTTATAAACACAAGAGGAGCTCTGCTGAAACTGGCTCCACAGAACAACCCTGCATCATGTATGAAGCACACAAGGAGGCACTCGAATGACATTTAGCAAGAGTGATCCCAACACAGTAGGAGATCCATTAAAACAAGCTGCTGGGCTTGTCTTAATGCCATGAGGTTATGCCAATGCGGGGTGGAAGGTGACGGTCCTTCATGCACATGGGAAAACAATTTAGATGGGCAACGGAACCAATGGTTTCAGAGGTTGTAGTGTCAATAGAAGCTAAAGGGCAAAGTTACAGCTCATTTCCTCTTCAGAGATACCGTATTTCCTCAAATAGTTGTCTGTTTTACATCCCTGTTTGCACGTTCACACTGGATAAGCAGGAGGGGCTTATTCTTTTTTGTCATCTACTGTTTACTAGCGCTTGTCCACCACTTACAGTCGGAAGAGGCTGGGCCAAATCTCATAAATCTTGCTCCAATCTAGCTCTACTCTGATATATAAAGGACTTGGTGTCAATTCCAGCCAGGCACAACTCACAATTATTAATTTCTCTGTCATGATACATTTTCAAATGTTGGTACATCTGTGAAATAAAAGGGATTGCCATCCATACGTCACTACTAGGAGCGCACGATATGAGGAAAGTTTGCAATGTGCGATATCAGTGATCAATATTGCTATGGTGATATGATTTGACACATGAACAAATTGCAAAACAAAAAATACATAATTTTCTTCTCACTGCAACTATTTTATTGAATAAAAGTCAACATAACTCCATGTCTAGGATGGTCCATCCGGTACTACTCTTCCCGTACCGGACTGCTCAGTGTAAACGAGGCGTAACATAAAAAGACATATCTGATTGGTCAAATGGGTGAGGTAACTATTACTTCAATTGCCGTAAGATTGTTTTAGTATAAAACAATTAGGCCCAATTTGAATTCTCACTTTTCCCTTCCCCTCCATTTGAAAGGGCAGTTAAGTGCAAGTGTGTCCGGGTTTTTTATTTTTTTATTTCGCCCTCCAAGCGGAGGGATACAAAAAGTCCTCCGTCGCGAGGCTAAACCACGTCGCGCTGACAAGCGCTTTTCTTCACATGAGTGCGTTCTGAACCACAGAAGTTTGAATTTAAATGTAAGTAGTGACTTTTTGTTGTAATATGACCTTTTTTAAAGTTAAAAAACGCTTTTGTTATGTATATTCAAGCGCTGGAAGCTCTGCGCTAAAGTTAGCGGACCGGCGATTTTTGATGACATCAGCGAACGAAAGTAATGTCCAAACACTTTTTTTTATAACTCTCCATTTGGAGGGCCAAATGAAGGGCTAGGGAGAACGGAAGAATTTGGATTGGGTCTTAAAGTGGCCAATTATCACAGTTTACGCCATCTTTTGCGATTATGCGTATTGCACGGGCTGATATCGCAATAGCGATATATTTGCGATTTATTGTGCCGGCCTTATTACTACCTAATCAGAGACCCCGATTGATTAAAGTATGACCTGGTTTAACTTTCAACGTGCGTTTAACAGCTGAGTGTTTTGTATGTACAGTATCTCACAAAGGTAAGTACACCCCTTACATTTTTATATCTGCTGAACACTGCCAAAATTAATTTTTGACACATTGAAAAGTGGCCAATGTCCATCTTGTGCAGCAGTGTAAATGTATTTTTCATTCAAAATTACTCGTTATATAAACATTTATAGCTAAATATCTGCAGAAATGTAAGGGGTGTATTCACTTTTGTGAGATACTTTGGAGGTCGTAAACAGTCGTAGCAATTTGCGTAGGGACACGTGAACACGACAGTGTTGAACATGGAACCGTGAAAACTGCTTATTTTTGTGCATAGACTTCGTTAAAAGTTGTCGCTTGAACGTCCGTTGCCGTGGTCGGTGTGAATGTAGCTTCTCTGGAGAGTGGACTAGAGGTCTTGAGCATCATTTGAGAAGGAGGAACGTCGACCATCAAAGGAGACACGTTTTTTACAGCATTTTCTAAAGCTTTACAGCCAAAAACCAGGATACAGTGGAAAAGCCCACTACAATGGTCCCTAGTTTATCACCGGAATTGCATTCCTAAAACTAGTAGCATTCTAGATGTTATAAGGCTGTTAAACTCCACTTTTCTCAGACAGACATGAAGATTTTCACACTTTTCTGTCTTGTTCAAACTCTCAAAGTTCAAACTCTCGTAGAAAAAGAAAAGACTTGTAACTGTGGCAAATGGAACGAAATCTGTACAGGAGACATGACATTGAGGGGATTGATTGGCAATGGGCTACTACCAATCAGGATGCACTGACAAAAAAAAATCAACAAAACGGCGAGACAGAAAAAGGGTGAACCGTGATATTCAGAAAGACAATGTCTGATCAAACAAAAAAAAGCACAACCACATCACTTCCAGCACTAACAAAGCCATAAATCTTTAACCGAACAATCAGAAACTACAATGATGGATCTAGATTCAGTCTAGAGACCACATGGAACATCACAGAAATGTGTTTGGTTTGACCAAAATTTGAGGGAACTGCTGAGAACTAAAGTCCAAAAGCCATGACTACATCATCTGGATTAACAAGAACCTTCATCAACATCGTCCTATAAGACAAGTTCTCTTGACTTGCAGTTGATTTGGCACCGGAACGTAAAGCGGTCAAACAATCAAGTCACAGCAAAAACTCTTGGTGTTGCGTAAATGTTGGGGCCAGAACCCTTTAGAGCACTTCATGTATCCTAGACTTTAACAACTAACCAACTAAGCCAAGGGTGTCAAACTCAATCGCACAAGGGAACAAAATCCAAAACACAACTTAGGTCGCGGGCCGAACAGGATAAACATCTATTGAACACTCTAAAACTACATTTTTAAAACATTAAAACCATAACTTTTTAACATAATTATGAACTAGATATAAAGCATTACCTGCGATAATGCTAGTGTGAATGCTGTAAGATAAATTGACTTTGACACATGTGAACTAAGCCAAGATAATCCTAAGAACAAAGATCCCACACTCGCATTTCTGCAATTTCGGGTCAACTTTTGAGAAACACATCCTCCACCTTAGTTTAGAAGGAGCCCAGAGAGCAACAGTTCAACAGTTCCAAGTTCTTCCAGAAAGCTGCTCTTTCTCTGAAACAGTTTGTATTTGAGGAAATACGATACCAAACTAGAGCAGGACCTTGTGTGCCGTGTCTTAGGAGGACTGATCCTAATTCAGGTTCTCCACCCTGAGGACTAAGTTGGAATAGTGGATCTTCTGTCTAACAGGGATGTTAAGGAACAGGGGGAACATGTTACACTTGAGAAGACACCTCAGGAAAGTCTCAACTTTGACAGCTTGGAAGAGGAAAAGAAGTTCAGGTTTGGGAGGAATTCAGAAAGGGAAGAAGCTGCTGATGCTGAGGGAGCCCATCGTTTGTCTCCTCTTGGACTGCAAGAATTTGTCGACTGATTTTGGGGGGAATTTGTAAAAGCCCGAAAATGTCTCAATTTGTGGTTTAAATTGACTCAGGACTCCATCCCTCTGAAGCAGTATCCATCTCCTTAAATTCCTCTCTCCACCCACCTGGAGACATTTGATGCGGTGGGTTAGCGCGGCGATGTTGGTGCAGCCCTTGCTGCGGGTGGCGTTGATGTAGCACTTGATGGCGTCGTGCGGCTGGTTGCAGGACTCGTACAGTGTGCCCAGGTCCATCCAGGCTGCGGCGTGGCTGTGGTCCAGTTGCACAGCACAGATGTAGGCTTGCAGAGCGTCCATGGGCTGGTTCTGCTGCTGGTACAAAACACTGAACAGAAAGTGGAGATACACCATGACCAATGGGTCGGGTCAGAGGGTACAAGAATTGAATCAGGACCGTCCAACTATGGGTCACGAGATCCACCACCCTCTTTATTTTCTAAGATTCCTGCTCTATTTGCTACTGGACATACAGTTCACTTCACGGTATGACCATCCAAATTGTCTAGAACAGGAGGCTGATCCTAACAGGAGGCTGATCCTAACAGGAGGCTGATCCTCGAGGGCCGGCCTCCTCCTAATTTTCCAGAAATCCTGCCTTATCTGCTGCTGATTACCTGGATCAGGTGTGTTTGGCCAATAAGAATGTAGGACATGTAGGAGACCGGCCCTCGAGGACTGACTTTAGAGACCCCTGGTCTAGAACAAGGGTCCCCAAAGTCCTGGGTCACTTCCTAACAAGCCACATTCTTTGGCGTTTTATTTAATATCTGATTTTTGAAGGAAGTTTTATTTTCTAGAACCGTCAGACTCTGTCCTCCATGATGCATGCGACGTCTGTCTCGGCCACGTCTTAAATTCATCCACTATTCACTTAAAACAACTGCTCCAACCTCTAAATTGAAACCTTAGGGCTAGCAAAGTTAAACAACAAGACAAACGAGTCTGTAAAAATTCTTTGCATGCGAAGAAACAGTAGAAGAGCCTCTGACCTCAAAATAAAATCTGGATTTATTATGAAAGTTTTTAATCATCCAATATTCAGCATAAATTGTAGCAAACAATTTTCCAGTGTTACAAGGACATTGCTAATAAAGTTGCTGTGTATTCATGTTTTTTCTTTTTATTATATTTGGAAAATACCAGCGTTTATGTTGGTTGAACTGTTTTATTTTGTTGTATTGGTTAAACATTAAAAGTCAGACAGAGCTGAGGCTGGTTTCTGGTTTTTAGTGTCCAGTTCGACAGTTAAATGTAAAATAACATTTAGACCACATTGTAATACATGGACTCTAGTCCAAATAAGTTCAAACTGTCTGCAGACGTTTCACAGAGGATGAAGATGAACTTTTCCCTCAAGAAAAAAACAATTGATGGCAAACTGGTCAATAAATGTGGTTATAAATTTGGGTCGTTTCTCCTTCAGAATCTACTGGAATTATCAAGTTAATGGTTGAAACGTTCCAGTAAATCAAAGAACATAAACCATAAGCCAAAGATAAATAATGAGGACCCTAATTAAGGGACTAAGACTTTGAAACCTTTGATTTAAATTCCAGAACAATCACTTTAGCTCTACAGTTTGGCCGAAAAAGGAGATATTTTCAAATACAAGTATGAACAGGAGAATCGTACCCTATAGAGCACCAAGTGTCCGCACTGGCCTCTGATTTGTCTATGGATTGCCGATAGGAGATAAAGGCATCCTGGACCTTCCCGATACTCGAGTAGCACCTGCGGAAGAACACAAACCCGTTGAGGGAAAGCGCAGGAATCCCGCCAAAAACACAGAAGGATCTGTACTCCACACACCTGCCAAGGAAGTACCAGGACTGTCCAGAGTTTGGATCAGCTTCCAGAGATTTCTGCAGACACTGGATGGCATAGCTGTCCCTGCTGGCTTTGTCTCCGAGCTGTTCCACCGTGTGATGCATCCAGCCTGGGACGGTTGTGGGGGGGAGCGGTCAGCGCGGATGCGGCTTCTCTTTGAGGCAAACTACCGGCGGGAACTTACCAAGCTGCTGCAGGGTAGCGGCTTTCACCTGCGGAGGAAGCTCCTCTGTCTGCAGAAGGCTCTCGTAAGCCTCCTTGGAAGCGCGGTATCTCTTCTAAAATCACACAACAGGAAAGAGTTCACCGTCACCCCTCCAGCGGAACGAGAGACCACCGGCATACAAAGGAGGGGAAGTCAGACTTTGCTGTTTCCGTGGCAACCCCCGTCGACGGGCTAATCTCGCATCCCCTCCCGCCCGCGCTCTGATCCCGCCTCGCATCAGCACCTTATTAAAAAACAGGGCTATCCCCGGCATTCTCACGCTCTCCTGTCCTTTCTCTTTTTTTTTCTTTTAATCCAGAGCTTTCAGTAAATCACAACGGAGATTCCCGCCTTTTTACCCTCCAGAGCAAACAGGTAAAAAAAAGGAAAAAAAGAAGAATCACTCACCTGAATCTCATACAAATGAGCGATGTGGAATTGAACTGTAACAAAAAAAGAAGAAGAAACGATGGTTTAAGTCAACACATCGGACAGAACGGTGCCCTATCCGAGTCCGTCCTCCTCCTGAGGATGTGGTTATCAGAGAGTCAAGGTCGTCTGAGTGAGAGGGGAGCATCAGAGCAGAGAGGTGGATGTGCTCCTGGAGGCACCTTCCTTTGTCTGAAGCTCTGCAGTGTCTGATCTCAGCTGCCTGAGTGACTCTCAGCAGATGG
>NC_050513.1:4040412-4063361 GCF_002922805.2 Oryzias melastigma
AGGAATGAGGGAGGGGGGTGGGGGGGCACGGCGAGGAGGAGGCAAACAGCAACAGAGAAAAGCTGGGCAAAACTGGATATATCTCCGTCGCCAAGGTAACAGGTACTGAGGCGGGGAGAGGGGGAGATGACAGCAGCATTTTAAGTGATTCCTACAGAGGCTTCCCGGGAGGAGAAGCCAACGCTGTGATCGAGACTGAATGGAGAGAGGAAACTTGCAACTCACTTTCAGCTTTGGACAAAGTGCAGGGGTTGGAGTCAATCAAAGCCAGCTGAAAATGCTGTGAGAGCAGAACAGAAATGAGTGAAAATAGAACACAGCAAACCGGCCGATACTCCACGTCTACAACCACGGCGGAACCTGCCTTTAGGCTTGACTCGTAGTCTGTGTTGACTTTGAACATGAGACCCAGGCGCAGGTGGATCTCCTTCGCCCGGGAGAACCCCGGGTCGATGTACAGCACCTCCTGGAATGCTTTAATCGCCCTGTGTGAGGAGACCAAAGAGTGTCACCGGAATGAGAGCCAAACCACAGACACATCTCATTTCTGAACTGAACGCTAAGGTGAAGGACTGACAGCTCTCCTCTTAGGGGTAAGGAGTCTTTTTAGGTGTGCTAAAGAGAAGAAACAACTCATTTGTAAAGAAAATACAACTCTTCATAGTAGGGCTGTCACGATTAGTCGACTAATCGACGACTAATCGACTAATAATATAGTCAACGACTAATTTAATAGTCGATTAGTCGTTACTTTATATTATATCGAGTCCGAGTGTAGTAAAGCTGAACCATATAATGACATTCTTCTAGCTTTTTGGACTATTTTGGTATTTATTAAGGGTTTTTTAGGCTATTTTGGAGTTTAGCTAATATTTCAGTTACGTGCTAGTTGTTTTGGCTAACTTAAGCATTTTTGTTTTTAGTTTTTTAGGCTGTTTTGGAATTTAGCTAATATTTCAGCCACATGCTAGTTGTTTTGTCTAACTTAGGCCTTTTTATTTTTAGGCTCATATGGCATTTAATTCATATTTAGCTTCAGCGTTTTCAGTTATCAATTTCAGCACCTTCAGCTATCAACACTAGAATCTTAGCTGCGAAATTCAACTATAATTATCTGCGACAATGATTTTGTGAATATATCTAGTTTTTTATTAATTTAAAGCTAATGATAGTTAATATGTGTGCTTTACATCCAGTTTGCGCATTACCTGATTAGTCGACTAATCGGAAAAAATAACTGATGATTAGTCGACTATTAAAATAATCGCTTGTGGGAGCACTAGTTTATAGACATATTCATAGAAAACCAGAGACCAAAGACTGATGAGAGATTTAAGAAGAAGTTTAAGAAGACAGTGGATGTAAAAACATATTTTTGTCCCAAATGGAACCCCATACCACCCAGCCTCAGCCAGACTCCGCCTTCAGTGGCCCCAAGGTACAATGAGTTTGAGAACCTGGTTTACATGATTTTCAGGCATTTTCCTGAGCATCATGGGTAAAGTATCACGTGTCCCAGAAATGGGTGGACCAAAGGCCAAGTCTCCAGTACCATCATTTATTTCTGTTCTCAAATTCAGTAATTTTCAAGCATGATTTTAGGATCTTCCTATGTTTTAATTGTTCATTTTCTTACATAAACCACAGTTGAAAATGAAAGAAAACTATTCTAGTTTATCATGTGTTGTCATATTTTGATCTATTTCTAATGACAAATACTTTTATTGGGTATATTATATCGCAGGAGTGTCACTCTCAATCACACACAGGGGGCCAAAATCCAAGACACACCTTGGGTTGTGGGCTGAAGAGGATAAACTTTTATTAAACACTCTTAAACTAAATTTTTACAACTTTGAAAATGTTAAAGGTAAAAAAACATCTGCAGATTTTGTTTTATATGCGACAAAACAATAAAACCCTGTAACAGGTCCGTTAGAAGCAACGTAAGTGTTTGTTTTGGATGAATTAAATATCCGTGTTGATTCAAGACTCGCTGGACGGGAGGCGCTCTTATCTCCAGAAAAATGTCCAACTTCCTCATATTTATTAGTAAAGGAGTCGCGGAGCGCTGAGACTCACCACTGAAAGGCATTATAGTGGAAGTAGACCATTCCAAGGCCATACAGAAAGGCAGCATTCTGAAAAACACACATCAAAATCCTCAAAAGTTACACAAGTGATGAAGAAAAACACAACCTTGTACTCGAACCGCAAAGGTACTCGAGATGAGTCTGACGCGAAACCTGAAACCTCTTCTTACGCCAACATTTAACCCAACCGAGACCATCGAGACTTCCTGTCTGAGTCAGACTGTGTCTACGAGTGTTGAGGGTTCAAGCGTCTTACCTTCCAGTAGTCCGACTGTAAACTGTAGTACCTCTGGTATGCTGATAATGCTGCAGATGAAAGAGATTACAGCGTGAGAAAGTCATTGTGAACAAGTGTTTTAGAAAAGAAAAGAAAAAAAAAAACGCACCTTTTGAATAATCCTCCAAGAGGAGATTGAAGTGGCCGAGCTGGCAGAACAGTTCTGGTTCTACTTTGCCCTCGGCTTTAAGGATGAGCGAATCGTAGCAGCGAACGGCCTGCAGAGAGCACAACAGATCCATACATTATGTCACATCTGTCCACATTCTTCTGAAAAGAAGGATTTGTGTGGGATCGCTAAGAAATCCCTTAAAACGCCTCCATCTCCCACACGTTTACTGTTATTATTTACCAAAATCAGGAAAAAACAAGCAAATCCTGATGTTGGTGTTTAAAGACAATATACTGCATATTTGGTTGTTTCTCTTTATAAGACCTTCACTGCTGCAAGATGGAGTTTGGAGCTAAAGATCCAATAAAACTACCATCAAGATGAGAGAAAATACACACAAATAATCCTATAATAACTTAGAAACCGACATAATTCATCACTCAAAGTGTTCAGTCCAATCAGAATTGGGGGGTGTTGCGGTGAGAGCGCGCAGAGCGGTCCGTCAGACACGGAAGACAACATGAAAATTATATAAAAAAAGAGCAATTTTTGTTGCAACTTTTCGCAAAAGCTGCTGCAACATTAGGCGTTTTAGGCTGCAACAATCATAAATATCTGCCGCAAAATCCTGGAGGGTCTAAATTATAAAACCGCGGTTGTTTTGCATATTTCGAGCACTGGAAGCTCTGCGCTAACGCTAGCTGACCGGCGACTATTGGTGATGTCACTGAGCGAAAGTGATGTCCAAACTCTGAGATACTATTTTTCATAACTCTCCACTTGGAGGGCTAAATGTAGGAGTAGGGAGAAGGGAAGAATTCGGATTGGGCCTTTTAGCCACATGCACCTCTACGAGTTGGGGTTGACCCAACAGGTGCTGGGGGGGTTTGGGTTGTCCAGATCTGGGAACGTTACGGAAAGCGTTACGACTCCGATGCGACTGCCGGAGTCTTAACGTAACTTTAAAAATGCGAGATGAACCTCCTCTGCAATCTGACTTCTCCAGCGCTTCGAATAGGTTTCGTCGGGTTCAAATTTTCGACGGACACCGGAGCGTCACTTTTTGTGAAGTCGGGGCTATTAATGATCTAAATCATAATAAATGTTGGGTTATCGCGTGAACATTTGTGAGTCTGGAGTTTTGCAGCAAGACCCTGTAGCCAATGGGACTCATCTGCCATAGCTAGGCCGCTCCTGCGTCGCACCTGAGCTGTAACGGTTGCTGTGGGAGTCTGGGGTTAAGGGGAGTGCAGGTGTGTCTTGCAGTTTTCTCCAACACATTCTCACCCCCAACTCATCAAATTTGGACGTATGTTCGGGCCCCCTCCACGCCCTTTTTTGATGTCACATCTACGACATCGGTCTACATCACACATGCGCTTTGATGATCCAGCGCTCAATAGAAACACTCGCTTGAATTGCCCAGACCAGGTCAGTAGAAACAAGGCATAACCCTGTATCGGTTCAGAGTCCAGTACCACGTCTTGAGGGTTGGGGACTCATGATGTAATGCGAACAGCCATCAAAAAACGACAACGTGGAGAGACCTAAGACGTCAAAAATAGAAATGAAGGGAGCCCGAACCATATGTCCATATATGATGAGTTGGGAGTGAGAATGCATATTTTTTTTTCATACAGCCACCACAGAGATGTCGTGAAAATGGAACGTACCATTGAGGCAAACATGAGGCGTACCATATCGGTCATCAATACGGCGATGATGATACGTCGTACATGAACAAATAGCAAAACAGAAAATATCTAGTTTCCATTTCACTCCAACAATTTTGCTTAAATGTAAGTCAACATAGCTTAAATAATACTCTAAAACATCCCGGTGGGGGCATCTAACACAAAAGGGCTCTCTTTGATTGGTCAAATGCATAAAAGACTCTATTTGATTCGTTCAAGATTGCTTTAGGATGTGTGTAAACATTTAGGATGCATTTACGCCGTCGTACGGTGCTCTTTCACAGGACTAGACTCTTGTGAAAGGGCACCGTACGACAGCATCACCCCTACGTCGTAAATGCGAGCAACTTCCATTATCTTTAAAAGTACTACTTCACGATACATTTACTACACACTCAGCAATGGTATGTTCTATTTTCGTGATGAAGGGAACTGCAAGACACATCTGTGCTACCCTATGACCTTCTACACACCCTGATAACCCAAGAACTTGTATGGGTTCATGTGACTAAGACCATATCTTCATACATTTTTGTCTTTCATTGTCCCAGATGTTAATGGCATTAGAATTGACTGATTTCTAACAATAATACGACTCTTTAGCAGAAACAGATAACTGCATCTATGGACATTTAAATTCACTGAGATGTTACTTTGACAACTGAGGCGGACAAAAGATTCAGTTATCTACAGTTGCTTTTTATCCAAGTCTGTTCAATGTTTAGCCGACCTCTAATGAAAACAGCCATAAAGCAGCGATCACTACAATTACATGAGATACAGTTTATCTTCAGAGACTCTTTAAATATTGTAAATGCACCAGGTTCTCCCTCCCTGCCGTCACGTTACAACGGTTACTGCAGGTCAAATATTTAAATATGAACTTCTTGTCAGGAAAACAGAATCAGTGTATCCATGAGGTTGAAGGAAACGGCAAATTTCTGAAACTAAAGACTGCTGAACTCTTTGAAAACAGCATGATAGTTGGACACCAGAATCCTGGCGGACAGTAATTATTCCAAGACACTCGGCGTGTGAATGAAAGGCGACGTGCAAACGAGATCAGACACATGCAGAGCTGGAGTGTTGGAGCTCCGGCAGTTAGACAGCAGCAAAGCAACCGGAGTATCACAGCAGCGACGCTGAATTCATGTCACGTTTGAACTGTAAACGCCTTTTCAGAAACGCTTTTTCATTCTGACACCAAAAGGTAAAAACGGCAGGTTGAGCACAGGAAGTGGTTCTTGTTTCTATCTAAGAGACTGATGTAGAGTTGTACCGCACTATAGCGTGGTTCATCTTTAACAACCTTATGGTTTCGTAGATTCTGATTAGCTGTAAACCAGGGCTCTCAAACTTCTTTTTTTACATAAATCTTCTACGCTAGTAGATCTTTTGATTTGTTCCATAATTCATTTATCAATAAAGATTTGAACTTTGAGGGTGTCTAATACATTCATACTAGAGGTAGTACTGGTGGCACCCAAATAACACACACAGCTCTCTCAACTATCGTCAATTTTTCATCCATTTCTGTGACCAACGTCAGTTTCTGACATGTGCAAAAGCAGCAGTACGCCATAGCGACGCAAAGCCCTGTTTCTCTGTAATAGAATCTGCTGGGATTACGTTTATTGTCTATAGTGGGAGGAAACGAATTTATATAATCCCACTCTGGCTCAATCTAACCATTTTCTTTACGTGAATTATCATTATCCAGTTCATAACTTAAAATCTGATATTTATATCTTTCCAGCCATGGTAAATGCTCTATTTTTGCAGTAATTCTGTGATATTTCTAGATTAAAATGGGCCAAAGCTGGAGATAGCTTGGAGCATATGCAACCGGAAAAACAAAACTGGATTAACACTGAAGCTGTCACCAATGACAGCAAAATAACACACATTATTTAAACTACACTTCAACACAATTCCAACGGATTCTGAAGCTGGTTTGACATACTTAAGAGAGTCGGGTATAGTTAGATTAATTGCATAAATTCAAGATTCACATTCAAAAATTGTCTAAACTGAAGCTGAAGCTCTGGTGTTAAAGGGTTAAAGAAGAAAGAAAGGTTGATAAGTATGTAATAATGACCTTACAGCAATAAAACAGCTTTAATATAAAAAAATACTACTTCCTGTATTTTACCTATGGAGAGTTGTTTTCAACTCCCTGATTAACAAGGGACCGCCGTAAAGATCATTCAATTCAACTACAAGGACATCAGTCTCAAGTCACCTCTCAATGATATAAACAGCACTAATTCAGTGAGATACAGAAATGGGCTGTAGCTCCAATGACGGCACATTCAATGCAAACCCGTTCAGGGCTATAGACTAAATGTTTGCACCAGTGCGCCTAACTTTTGGTTTTTTTTAGGTGCACCAGCACGAAGGTTTCGTTTAACCACATTACATTTAAATCAGCACTTTTACATGGTCACTTTCTTTTTTAATTGCTGTCAATATCTACATTAATACTTGAAAATGATTAACTTACAAACTGGTAAACATAAAGCTCTTTATTTGAAACACAGTTCTATAATAATGATACATTTCATGAAAAAGTTGGTGCTTAAAGACCCACTTCTTCATTCAAATAAAAAAGTGCAGCTCAAGCTTGTAAAAGCAAGTGACCCAAGTCTCCATTCTGATACATCCACTCGTAGACGAATAGATCCATGAACGTCTTTGTCTCCCTGGTCTCAGCTGGAATCTGGATCTATAGAGATAGCTAGGATGTTGCTCACTGTTTTTGCTGCACTGTAATGTTAGCTTGGGGGTGTGAGGAGCTGTAAGCTAGCTGAAGAGATTGTAAACAAAGATTCATTTTGATTTTTTAAATGTATTTTTGTTTATTTCCTTTTTCTTAAATGGTTTGTGGAATTTGGCTTTGATTTTATCTTAATTGTCGTGATCTTTATAATGTTTTGTGTTGATTTGTTTCTGTGATTCAGCCTTCAGGGCCACTGTAGTTACACCAATAATGCTGGAGTGACACCTAAATCACTGGATTCTTTTGACATGCTGTAAATATTCACAGTGAATCTGCTGATTTTCCTTCTGGTTTTGCACCGATATACAAAATATGACTAACATAGAGTGCGGCGGCAGTATTTTCAGCGGTAGTATCCACTGATAAATGTGGGTTATGCTAACTCTTCACAACTACGAAGCACTGCATATCAGCGTGAGGCTTCCTTACTTCACTTCAGGATCAGCTGGAATTACGGTAATTGCTTCAACGGTTAAAAAGTTATAGTAGATGAAAGAATGTAAACACTGACAGACTTTTTTTTTTTTTTTCATTTACTCCAACTGCTGCCAAACTGAACAATTTTAACCATTGAAAAGTCCAGTCGCACTCTAGAGCCCTGCCTTTAGTGTTTAATAAAAGAAAAATGTCCCAATAAAATGTTAATTTCCTCGAATATAAAAAAAACCCTATAAATTAAGCAGAATTTAGTCAATCAACTTCTAAATGTGCAGCCTCATCAAAGGTAAAAAACATTTTTATTTTATCTTTAACAGAAAAAAACAAGAAGACTTTTTGGAAGAAAATGGATCTTGTAAAACCAGGTTGACACGTCTTCTGTCATTTCTGGCTCCCAAAAACTGCTGCAGCATCAGAGGATCAAAGCTGGAACATTTCACCCACGGAGAATCAACAAGTCGGAACGAGAACACAGAAGTTTATCTGATCAACAGAGTAAACAACAACATGAAAACTGAAACCTTTAGAAGCCAAAAGCCCAGAAGAATTTAATGGAAGAAAAACTGCAGAAAGAAGCAGCTTTGTCTCGATAATGTTAAGCTCCTCTGACTAACCAGCATAGAGTGGGACTGGTGTTGTCTCAAATACCAATATATTCACCATCACCTACAGTTCAAAACCCTTCACTTTTTGCTATTAAATTCTATTTTTATTATTTAAATTTAAGACTTTTTTCTTGTAAATTTGCTAGAAAAAAAGTTGTAAATTTACAAGAAAAATGTCATAAATTTACGAGAAAAATGTTGTACATTTTTACAGGAAAAATGTCATACATTTACAGGAAAAAAGTCAGAAATTAACCGAAAAAAGTCATAGATTTTCGAGAAAAAAGTCATGAATTAACGAGAAAAGAATCTGCGTTTTCTGCTTATCTGAGCCGTGCTTTAAGATGAAAGACGTGGAGCATCTTGTGAAGCTTTATTCCCAGATCGGTGTCAAAAACAAAGACATTCTGAACCTTTTTGAGACATAAAATCAAATTATTATCAGTGCAGCCTCATCTCATTCCAGAGTTTGGTGTCTGCCTTTCAATGCACATACCCAGAAACCCATTTGTTACCTTATGTGATGTAAGTTTCATGTGCAGAAGGCCTGGATCTGTTCCATTTTTCAATTATTTTGATCCATTTAATTGATTAAATTCAATTTGGAGTAAACATTGTTTATACATTTAAACACGTTCATTTAAAGATATTTATATTAATCTGATCCAGCTCACACAAAAAATGTATTAGTAAAATAATGAGATTGTTAATACCATACAGTGTTACATAGTTTTTCAAACAGAGAAGCTCCAACAATTGTTCTGCTTCTCCTGGAGGGTGTTTCAGTTTGGCCACTAGGTGGCGACCACGCTATAGCAATACACCTTATTCCAGAAGAAGAAGAAAGTTTACGGAAAACACTGTTTTAGACCACAAATGGTTATTTATTTTCTTAAAAGATTTTGGAAAATTCATGCCAGAGAGTTTATAAAGATGTTAATTTGGCCAGCAATGAATGTTTAGGTCTATCGATCGTTAGCATTAGCCATCCTATGGGAAATTCCATTATATGTTAGCATCAGGCTAGCAGGCTTTAGCTTTTTGCATTAGATAGATCTCTACTTTATGGATTGATTGTTGATCTATTAAGCTTGGATCGATTTTAGCAACCCAGCCCTCGAAAATTGTATACTACTTTGAATTTAATCTTGTAAATTTATGAGATTTAATTTAATAGATTTACAAAAAAAAGCTCATAAATGTATGACTTTTAATTTCGTAACATTAGTTTTTTTTTTTTGGTGGCCCTTATACTCCATTGTAAAAAACACTCAAAAATTTGATCTAGATAAAGCTGATAATCAAAACCGCCCAATTTAGCAGCAATACAGCCGACATGGCACGGAAGAGATTGATTGATAAGATCAGCAGCCAATCAGGACACAGAACACAGTATGCTTTAGAGAAAGACAGAGAGAAGGCATGCAGAACTGCACAAAAATAAAAACACTTTATCAGGACTGCGAAATATATTGAAAAACCTCCGTGTAACCAAAGAGAGTAAAAACATCATCACTTGGTAAATAATTAACACTTTTAAATATAGACTACAAAAAAATATGATTTTGCTTGATTCAAATAACCCATTTGAGCAAAAAGTCAATAGAATGAAATTATGCATGGAATTTTTCATTCTTATAAATGAGCATCTAAATGACATTTGAAGTCTCCATTGGGTAGTTAAGAAACAAAATTCGTCTTTATATTGTAACCGATTAAAAAAACTATGCTTATGATGCTTTTTGAGAGAATAACTTCATTCTGAGTTGTCAAAATGTCACTAATGACATTTTCACCCTGGAAATAAGAACAATTGAAATTATGTAAATTCAATTTTTATTAAAAAATGTTTGTAAATTTGTCAATAAAAAATATCTACATAAAATATATTTTGGAAAAAGACAAATAGATCAAATCAAATCAATAAAGTAAATCAATATATTGCTGTTCATTCGATATAAATTGTAAATCAAATAATCTTTCAGCCTTTAAAACACCTAAAAGAGCGAAGCAGTCATTGTAAAAAAAAAAATCAACTGAGAAAAGAAAAGAGGAGCAAAGTCCAGAAGGACAGACCGCAACGACAACGACGTATGAGGAGAAAGACGTTAAAAAAAACAAAAAAGAGCTTTTTTGCAGAATGTACTGTAAACTGTTCCCTCAAACACCGATCAACACGAATAGGCTGTTCTGATGGACGGATTTACTGTAAAAACGTGTCATTTCATGATAGGAGCGTCAACTATCGTCTATGAAGGACTTCACAAAACATTGGTTTCATTTCCAAGAAGTTTTATCCCAACAAAGCTTCCTCAACGACTGATAAAAAACTGTTGTACATATTTTCCTGCAAAAACCAGAAAAAAATATAAGAAATAAGAAACCTGTGGAGTTTTTCCAAGAATGTCTGAAGATTTTAGAAATGTCCCTGAAGATTTAATTGTTTTAGTTCAGTTGATGCATCAAATAACGCCTTAACTTATCCAGCTCAACTGTGAGGAAAAAGCGGTTTTACCCTCGCCACGACGAAACCGTGTTCAGATCCCGAAGCTTCGTTAAAGAAAATTCAAAGCGAAGTGCAGCCAACTCGGGGGGGCCTTCCTCCGTCTCGCTCTACGTCACCGATGGTGATACAGTGACCTAGTTCTGTCCACAAAGCTAAATCCGCTCTTATCTGTCAATAGACGGAGCAAAAGTGCAAAGACACAATCAGAGTGAAGTGCCAGACACGATTATCACAAACTAATAAGCTGGAAGTGGAAGCGCTGACATAAAAGCAGACGGATGTTAGAATGGAAACGAGGCAAAAGCGACGTTTTTTTACGAACCAAACGATGACTAATGAACTGAGAGGAGACGGTTCTGTTTCAATGGGGAAGCACGCAACATGTTTGACTATTATGTTAAAGAAAAAATATATATGAAAGACTGTTTGACAGTCGTTTTTCCTTTACGGGGTAAAAAAAATGACAAATTACAGACTAAAACACAACCGACGAGTAAAACTCCACATGACGTGCTCTGCTACCAAACGATTTTCTGAAATACCAACCAAAAATTAAAACATTACAAATATTAAACCAAGAACCAGCTGTTTTGCTAAGAGTTCAGACACTAGTTCACAATTCTATTCCATTTATATTCCAACTCGTGCAAAAAGTGGATGTAAAACACACATCTTAACCATAATAAGCTTTAAACTAAATAATAACTAGATATATAGCATTACCTTTGATAATGCTAGTGTGAATCCTGTAAGCTAAATTTGGCCGCTGAAGATGTTAGTGGTGATAGCTAAAAACGCTGAAGTTAATAGCTGAAAACGCTGAAGCTGATAGCCAGCTGAAATATCAGTTAAATGCCAAATTAGCCTAAAAAATAATTTAAAAAAAACTAAATTAGCCAAAACAGCTAGCCTGCAGCTGGAATATTAGCTCTAAATTAGCCTAAAAAACTGAAAAAAAACTAAATTAGCCAAAACAGCTAGCATGTAGCTGAAATATTAGCTAAACTCCAAAATAGCCTTAAAAATCTTTAATAAAAGCTAAAATAGTCCAGAAAGCTAGCTTTATGTCATTATAACTTTTATCTTTACTACAGTCTGACTCCATATCATATAAAGTAACGATTAATTAGTGCTTGACTATTTTAATAGTCGATTAGTCGACTAATCGTCGGAGCACTAATTCCAACACCATTAAAATTTGTGTTTATTGGTCAGTATTTAATTAAAAAACAACTATGTGTGGGTATAATTTTATTTTTTACATGAAAAGAAAACATAAAAATGATGAAATCTCATCTCTTGACATTTTGGTGACATAGCGGTTAGCGCTCTCACCCCCCAACAAGTCAAATCCCTGCTGGGTTATCCCAGATTAATGAATGAATTGATCTCTCTTAATTGTCCCTACGTGTGTTTATGTAGTTATGTGTTTGAAGGACTAGAGAACCATTCAGGGTGTGCCCCACCCTTATCTAATAGTACCTATGATGGACTCTATTATCCCAAAAGGAAGGAATTTGGGTGTTCAAACTCCAAAAATGAAATAGTCATGATTGAGTGAGCCTAAATGGAAAAAAATGCCTTTCTTTACAGAAGAAACATCCGCTTCTTGATTTAGTACTCATTTAGCTATAGATATACAATATTTGCAGATGCAATGATTCGGTTCAAATTTAATTTTTGGGTCACTATTTTCTTTTGGTTTGATATAGAATGTGTGTACTATAAAACAACAACATAAACTAGAAGAACTTGTTTCGTACTTTGCTAACAAGCAAGTAACAACAGATAAAATCCTTTCTGTTGTCTTTTCTAATCCTGGTGTAATTTAATAAAATCATAAATAATAGATTTAGCACAGAACTGTGAGTTTTGTGATCCGTTGACCTTTAGCTCAAAGCATGTTTGACACTTTTAATGTAAACATCTAAATCCAGAATGGGCACTATCTGCACATTTTGGTTCAAATGTTGGGTCACGGTTTTGATGCAGTTTGATAGATGATTTATTTTATATAATTATAACATATATATCACAATATAGAGTATATTTTATATTGATAACAATATGGATTATTTTATATAACAATAATGATATGTATCATGATATAAATTATTTTATATAATAACAATATATATCACGCAATAGATTATTTTATGTAATTATAGTGATATACAGTATACCGCACTATAGATTATTTTATATAATTATAACGATATATATCACAATATAGATTATGTTATGTAAAGATTAGGACATACATATCACGATATTAATGATTTCACATAATGATAACAATATAAATCACACTATAGAGTATTTTATACAAGGATAACGATATATATCACAACATATTACTTTATATAATGATAACAACATCTATATTACGCTATAGATTATGTTATATTACTATATATATATATATATATATATATATATATATATATATATATATATATATCATGATATAAATCATTTTATATAATGATGACTATATATCATGCAATAGATTATTTTATATAATGACAACGACATATATATCACAATATAGATTATTTTGTATAACAATAATTTATCATGATAAACCATGATAAAATATATTTCAGTTTTTCTCTGAAAAATAAAATGACAACAATGTCATTATTTACCTTTCTGACTTTATTTTTTTAAGAAACATGTAACTGAATTGTCACAACAGTTTCGAGTTTTTTAGTAGGAAAACATATTTTTGCAAAAAGTTAGGCCATAAAAATAAACAAATAAACACAATAAAAGAGAAATGGAACGGTTGACGCTTTTCTATCGCACGCATGATATGTTTCATCGTGTCACCCAGCACAAATGTATAGATGATTATTTTACACAGCAATTGTTAGATATAGACATTATGAGGTTAAAATGTGAAAGACAACTATAATTTCACACAGCACTTTATGTCAGAACAGTAAACGGTGGACAATTGTGGTTTCCATTTATCACATCAAAAAAAAAACTCACTCCTATCACCTTTTAAATTAATATCTATGCTGTTTTTAGCCAAAAATCCAAAAGTTTCGTTTTCTGCATAGCGGCAATAGTTTATTAGAAATTTGCCTTTGAGTTGTGGGACTGTTGGTGCAGAAGTAAGCCCACCCCCTTCCCCATCACTCATCTGTTTACGCGCTCTCCCACTAGCTTACAGTCCCTTACAACCCCAACCTAACATTGTTGGTGCAACAAAAATGACGAGCAATATTGGAGGTATCCATCAGACGTACAGTTCTGATCAAGATGATAGCTCAGACAAAGACATTCATGGATCTTTTTTGTATACAAGGTGATACACCAGGATTGAGCGGAACATGGAGCTTACAGCTTGCCGTAGTACCGTATTTTACAGAGTATAAGTCCCACCGGAGTATAAGTCGCTAGAGCAAAAAATCAAGAAGAAGAAAACCATATACGAGTCGCTCTGGAGTATAAATCGCACTTTTTGAAGAAACAAATCTGCCAATCCAGCATAAATAAATACAGGAATACTAATATTTTAATCTGTACAAGAAAAATATCAGTGTAAGAGGAAAACAAACATTCTCTTCCGTGTTTGTTTTGGATGACACTTCTTCAGGTAATGTCAGTAGCGAATACTTATACTCAGTATACTAGAGCGCCCTCTAGTGGTTGTTAGAGGAAACACCCGCTAAAAAACAACAGGTGTTTACTGGAAAAATAACAAATGTATAAGCTTATTTGTGTCTTAAAAAAAATAAAACACCCCAAAAAAATCCCTCCTGAGTATAAGTGGCACCCCTGGCTAAACTAAGAAAAAAAACTGTGATTTATACTCTAGAAAATACCATAACTTGTTTATCACATTTACACGTTTTTTTAATGGATTTATAACTATTCTAATAATGAAATACTCAATTTTAAAGCTCAATTTTCTTAATATTTGTCATCTATGGTCAAAAATGTATATGTTTAATGACACAATTTACTATTTACAAAAGCAAGAATTGACACCCTGGCACAACATCCCTTACTATTTAGTGGAGATTTATTTAAATCTAAATCCATTTTAAAAATAAAAACAAATTTTAAAAACATATATAACACATTCTAATGAACAGTTAAAAAAAAAGGTAAAATCAGTATTAGCAAAAGGGATAAATGATGTAAATTTGGCTAAACATTAGCATTTAGCTATATCAGTTTAGGATTATGTTGGGTCAGTCACTGGACATCATGTAAAACATCACTAATGAGTTTATTTCATGCTTTAGCAACAAAGCAATAATTTAAAAAGACGATGTATTTGGCGTTTATCACCACGGCCCTGTTTCCTCGTTTCTATCGCGAGAATTGACACCCTGGCACAACACCCCTGAGCCTCCCGCTCCTCCTGAGCAGTTAATGGCACTTCCTCGTAGGTATCCCACACCACCTAGCGAGCACGCTGACTAAAGCCTCTCCTCCCTCCAAACCATGAGTTGACAGCAGCTTCACCTTTTCTCCACGTTCACCCAAAACAAAAACCACACACACAGGCGCGCGAGCCCCCTTTTCCCCTCTTTGTTAGCTTAACGCCTCGTCCGAGCAGGTCGAATCAGCGCTCGGGTTCGAGAGCACCCAGAACCACGACTGTAAACAAAGGACCGTGACACCACTTCGGCTGAAGGGGAGCCGGGCGCGCGCTTACGCAACGAATTCAGAGAAACATTCAAACGTTTAGAAAAAATGTAGATACAAAAAGCTATCGGTGTCATTCCGCCATGTCCCGCCATCTTGAACAGGCAGCCAGCCATTAACGTTTGTCAGCTGGTTCCCACGGACTCCCGACGAATAAAACGCACGAACCCGCCCTGGAACGCTTTAAATGACAATGCAATGTCACCAAACGTTAGCCCGAGTCCCAACCAGCCGCTGCGGGGCCGAGCTAATAACGCCGAAAGCTGCAGACAGCTACGCCACTGCCACCCTCCAATACATTCATACACGCAGACGTGCAACTTCCCCGGTCCAGGAAAAACAACGCCGTCGGTAAAAGACGTGAACAGGGGCGGGAAGCTCGGCTTGCACAGGCCGGAGCGGAGGCGCGGCGGAGCGGGCTAGCCGCAGGTGCAGGGTCGCTGGATGAGAGCTGCTAGCTGGCTTAAAAAAAAAGAGGGGCTGCGACTAGCTGGCCTCGGTTACCCGAAACGAGCGGGCCACTCGCGTGGAGCCTCCGCGCGGGGGGTGGATATACAAAGCTGGGTGCAATTACTGTGTAATAGTGTAAAAACAAAACCGCCATCAAGCTGGGTGAAGTACCTTCATCAACAGGCCCTTCGTTCTGGCGCCATCTTCATGAAGATTCTGAAATCCAAACAGTGAGCTGCAAGCAAGAACACATAGGCGGTTCAGTATCACTTGCAGAGGGGGGGTGGGGGGTGTTAAGGCACAATTTGATCGAGCAATGAAAGAAAACGTCAAATTTTAAGGCTGAACGTTCGCGCGAGCGACCGAGGGACGCGTCCAGACCTGTCGATCCCGGCCAAACTGTCCTTCTCCTGGGCTGTCAGTGTCGGAAAGTCCTCCTCTGTTTCACTCGCTTTTCCCGCCGCCATTTTCTTTTCCTCATCACCACCAGAAGAAGCCGAGCCGAGACTCCGGGCAGCAGCGCAGGCAGCAGCGGCGACAGACACACCGCACGATTGCATGGAAAAACCGCGACGCCGGGCCGATCCGTTCGACTCGCAGAATCAGAGGAGGGGGAGCCGGAGATCCGCCGAAAACTTTTTATCCCAGGATGATGAGATGCGATTCGACGGAACAAAATCCTCTCGGTGGGGACAGACGCGCTCTCCGGGTAGCTCCCCAAACGTCACATTTTTCATCACAAAGTAACGCCGCGCGGCGGACTAAACGCACCAATCCGGTCCAAGATGTCGGTATTTGACAATAAAATGCGTTTCTCCAACGAAGATAAAGTTGTTATAATTGTAAAACCCAAGCGAACCCACGCGCCGTTCTGGCCACGCCCTCTCCTCCCCTCTCAGCCAATCGGCGCACCCGTTTCCGACCATATGACTTTCCTGCTATATCGTTTTGCTATCTTAAATATTCACATTATTCATGCAAAATATGCATCCCACACCACCATACACTCACATAAACTACATTTATGTGAAAAATAATCAAACGTGTGTTTATTACACATGAATTCCAGCCACATTAACTGCACCGCATCACTAATATCCCGCCTTTTTTACTCTTTTATTTTATTTTATTAACTGCCTCAATAAATAGTGACAATTTTCCCCCTTTTTCAACAAAATTACTCCCAAATAAAGCAAAAAGAGAATATTTTTAACTGACGTGGCAGGGCATCATAGAGTGGGCGTGGTCTACCATTGTCAACATCCTGGTGACATAACTCCCAGCTCCAAAATGGCGACGCCTAACCAGAGAGAAGGTTATTGATTTTCTTGTTTCTCCTGATACCCGACTTACTTACTTTAAAGCTAAATGTACATTTGTGTTTTAATGACCATTTGGGGGTTTAAAGCTCATTTAGCGGCTCCGTGGTCGCGCGGGCTGGGATTTGAAGTGCGGCTGCGCGGCACGGAGCTGCCATTTGACGCTTTTGGGAGCTAATATTAGCTTCTGGGAGGATGAGGCTGGAGTGTTGGTGGATTTGAACCCTCAAACGCCGCGGCGTGACACTGCTGTAAGCTAGCTCCCCTGTCTCCTCCGTGTCCAGGTCAGGACGAGCCGGAGAGCGACGATGAGGTCTACGAGGTGGTGGACCTGACCGAGTACGCCCGGAGGCACCAGTGGTGGAGCCGGGTGTTCGGGAGCAACTCCGGCCCCATAGCGGAGAAGTATTCTGTGGCGACGCAGCTGATGATGGGAGGGGTGACCGGCTGGTGAGAACCGGGGTTGTTTATGATACAGAGACTACTGTGAGACGAGGACTTACTTTAATAATCAAGAATGTGATTATTAATTATGATAATTGATCTTAATCATTCTTGTGCAGCTCTTACATGTGGTGTACCTCAGGGCTTAGTTCCAGATCCACTTAACTTTTCATGTATTATGAGTCAAATGTTTTTTTCTCCCCCAAAACAAACTCAATTAATATGATGATTTCGCAAAATTTTAGTTCACTTACTGTTAATTTTTCAATTTCAATGTTTAAGTACTGTTTTTAGGCTGCCAAGAACTAACTTATTTTTATTGGAATAAATTTATAAAAATAGAACATTTTGCAAAATGCCCTAGTATTTTACATTTTTTAAAGTTACTTTTGTAGCATTTATTCATTGGATGCATCAAGGTGTAAAAACAAGCACAAAATATATTATATATATATACCAACTGGACTAATAATAACAATAATGGTAAGTCTTGTCAATAAAGTTCTGTTTTGTCTATTAAAGTCCGGCTACAATCATATTTTAATATCTCATAAAAGCTTTCTTTATGGTCTCTTAATTATAATTATGCTGTTTTTTGCCAAAATAAAAAGTTTATAGGGCTATGTCTGAATTCCCACCCTAATCCCTAACTACTAAAATACTATGTAGTGCCCTGGATTTTAATAGCAATTCAGACACCATGCTCACAAAAATATTAATCAAGAACTTGATCATTAGTTATGATAATTAATCTTAGTCATTAGTGTGCAGCTCTTACATGTGGTGTACCTCAGGGTTTAGTTCTAGATCCACTTTAATTTTCAGGTAGTAAAATAAAATAATACATGTTCACTTACTGTTAATTTTACAATTTTAATGTTTAAATGCTTTTTGTTTTTAAGCTGCAGTTATTTTACATATCATTGAGAACATTTTGGCTAAAAAAACTGTCAAAGAGAATACTTTTTTATTTTGTTTACATTAATCCTGATCTTAGACAATAAAAGACCTGTAACTCAAGTATTTTTTTCCATCTTATTCTCATTTACCCAAATTATTTACTTTTTTCTTCTCTTTGAATACTAGTAATATTATCCTAAAATGCAATTTATTAGATATTGTACTTGTTTCTGGTTGTTAAGTTGTTGTCATATTTAAATTTTCAAAATAAAAGCCCCTCATTTTTACTTTTGTACAGTCTCCTTCCAAAATTAATTGTATTTGTTAGTAGTTTTACTATAAAACAACACAAATAGAGTGATTTTATAGAATAAACCAACCATGTTTCTTTGCAGGTGTGCTGGTTATGTTTTCCAGAGAGTTGGGAAGATCGCAGCCACTGCCATCGGTGGAGGCTTCCTTCTTCTACAGGTGGGAAAATTTCGATTTCAAAGTCGAGTTTTCAAACACCACAGACGAGGGAAGATGGCAGTGCGCATCATGCCGCTCAGCTGCTGTTCTGGGCAGCGGAAAGACGTTGCATTGTGTGAAATCTGGCGCGGAGCGCACACGAGCCATCTGGACGCTCGAGGGTCGATTTGCTCTCGTGTTGGTTTGGCAGGCAGATGAAAACAGAAACGGTCCGATCGTGTTCCTCCTAACTGTTGCTTTCCTCAATGGACCTGCTTCTGCCGTCGAGTGTTTGATCGGCTTTCTGAGTACAGGAAGGGTTAAATGTGTCGTTCTCTCAGTGAAAATGTAGAGAACAATTAAAGCGGCAAGCAGGGAATGCCTACGTTCAACCCGGTGCACCTGGCAAATTCACTTTTTTCAAAATTGCAGCTTTTCTATTGGTTTAATCTCCATAGCAACCATTTTATTTTTTGGTCGTCTGGGGATGACGAACAGATCTATGTAATATTTAGAAAAATCTGCAAAAGTAAAGTTTTGGGTTTCCTTAGCAACCAACCTCGCCCACATTCCTTATATGCTTAT
The DNA here is from genome assembly GCF_002922805.2 of Oryzias melastigma. Classification (NCBI taxonomy): domain Eukaryota; kingdom Metazoa; phylum Chordata; class Actinopteri; order Beloniformes; family Adrianichthyidae; genus Oryzias; species Oryzias melastigma. The sequence goes on from NC_050513.1 coordinate 4,059,733, forward strand.
ATCGTATGTTATAATATTGCGAGCTTTCCATTATAACACCGTCAGCATCCCATTTGTAATCAAGGAGCTTTCAGGTAACAGGTTGATATCTCTAGAGCTATGTGCAAATTCCTTCACTACTCTTCAATTTTCTAGTTCAGTCCGAATCTATAACTCCAAAACCGAGAAATTTTCCGGAAGTCTTTGCGAAAAAATAGCGTGAGAATATGGACCATAGTGCATTGCAGAAAAAAAAAGGTTTAAATGTAATTTTTTTAATCAACCATCTACATTTTCATCATCAGAACACAGTGGATTCTCAAATAGACGTCGTAAAATCTTCCTATTGATTCAATTTTCAATGCGTGAAATCTGTGACATCATATTCGGCATTTAGAAAAATGAAACAAAATTATTGAGCATGGTGTCCGAATTGTTTTTAAAGTCCAGGGCACTAGATAGTTTTGTAGTAGTTCGGGATTAGGGTGGGAATGCACACATAGCCCAGGCGTTTACATTTGTAGAAGGAACTAATAAGTTTTCTTTTTAATTCAAGATGATTGACTTTTCCCGAGGTCAAAGGTCAACAAAACTTGGATTGCGTTTGTCGACGTAAACTGGCGCCGTGTGCGTAAAATTTCCATCACGATCGTTTAAACAAAAGTTTTTTTTGCCAAATTTTACACTTCACTACAAAATGGCTGCCAGGCTGTGGCCATCCTATAATAATTTCAAAACGTTTTTGTTTCGTTTGTGAATTTTGATTTTTTTTTTTAAAGCCTCCTAAGATATTTTTCCCCCTTTTTTCTCTCACTGTGATGTCATCCTCTTTTGGGGTCATTCATTCACCGTGTCAGAAAATCCTTTTATCCGGTACTAGTTGTGCCTCTGAATGTGCGATGGGGTGAAATTTTAGCTCAAACTCCAAAAATTGCAAAAACGATCTGTTCAGTGTGGGATAGGAAGGAAACGCCCCTACAAAATAAAAGCTTCTTGTTCCTGCAGATCGCCAATCACAGCGGCTACGTTCAGGTGGACTGGAAGAAAGTGGAGAAGGATGTAAACAAAGCCAAAAAGCACCTAAAGAAGAAGGCAAACAAAGCAGCCCCTGAAATCAACACATTCATAGAGGAGGTAAAGGTATCTGTAACAACGCTTTGCTCTTTTCTTTCTTCCACTAAACCGCTTCACTTGTTCTTAAATCTCCATCTCTTCCCCTAAAAGTGCTTCCCTGCATGTTGTTTCTTTGTGCACGACTCACAAGCGCCCTCTAGTGTTTCAAACACAAAACAGGCTCACACAACGGTAAGTTTGTGTCCCTGCGTTTGTCCCGTCAGGCCACAGATTTCATAAAGAGGAACATCATCGTGTCCAGCGGGTTCGTGGGCGGGTTCTTCCTGGGTCTGGCCTCCTAAAGCTCCCTGAACCTCGTCCACATCCATCAGCCTCTCTGGCTTCTGTTCCATTCATCCCTCCACGAGGGGAGCGCTGGGGTTTACCATCCCTCCCCAAGCTTTACAGGTGGAGTCACGAGTGGAGAACTTTTTGGGGGTCTTCCCTGCTGTAGGAACAGAAACAGATCTTTTTATCAGAGATGTAAATAAATATATGAAGGCGGAGCTTCTTCTTCTGTTAGGAGAGATGTGAGAAAAGCTCCCGTACTGCTGCACCATTATTCATGCTCCTCGACACTAATGGTTGTGACTCATTTGTTGTTGTACGTTGTAATGTGTTTGTGTAACAACAAAAAAAGTCAAGAGTCACGACTTTAATTATCACGAGAAAAGTTTTCTGGCTTAAAAGTTGCTTCATTTCCTGTTTTTTTATTTATTTTTGCCTTTTGTTTTTTTAACCAGTGCAATAGTCTGATGGATTTCAGCTGATATTTTTTATTTGAGTCATTTATTATGCTCTTTTTTTAGGTTTTTGTTCTATTTAATATTATTTTGATAACCTGTATTGTATGCTTTTTGTCGTTTTGTAAATAAAGTTGCTTGAATTCATGAGAAATGAATGAATGGATGTTTATTTGACTCTAATGACCTAAAATGTGTAATATTTTTTATTTCAGGCTATTTAGACCTATTTTGTAAGCATAAAACAAACGTAAATATTGGTTGAATTTGTTTTTAAACTTGTTTATAAAATTTATGTGTCAGTTAAGGATAAATTAGTTAAAATTTATTACATTTTTAAATTAATTTCCTCATTTTTTTTAATAAACATGATGAGTTTATTTTAGAACTTTATTATTTTTCTGGTTAAATTCCTGTTTGCAGTTAAACTTTTATCAATTTAATTCATATTTTTACTAATTTTAGGCAATTTTTCAGAACTTCTTTTCCTGTGTTTAATTGTAGAATTTGAGTTTCAATCTTTTGCGTGGTTTTACTGATTTACAACATTTTAATCGATTAAAAAAAATGGATTAACTCATTTAAAACTGTACTTACAAAAATGCTATTAAGAACTATTAAGAACTTAAAATGTGTTTATTAATTAGTCATTCTTGTGCTGCTCTTCTTTGTGGTGTACCTCATGGCTTAGTTCTAGGTCCACTTTAATTTTCGTGTATTATTTTTTTTAATACCTGAAAATTAAAGTGGATCTAGAACTAAGCCCTGAGGCACACCACATGTAAGAGCTGCTATAGGTATTATAAAGTCAAAGTTGTAACACCTGTTTTTTTTTTTCCCCTAAAAAAACTCTATTATGATTTCACCCAATATACTTTCACTTACTGTTAATTTTACAATTTTAATGTTTAAAATTTAAATCCCAGTTTTAGAACATAACTGTGCATGAAGGCGGAGCTTCTTCTTCGGTACTTTACCTCTGGTGGCCAGTGCTCATGGGCGAATGGGACTGTAAAGCACTTTGAGCCTTAAAGGTAGGTTTTTCTTCTTTACTAAAATATTGACTTCATTTCAGTTGGAGTTAACAGTCAGTCCTTTAAGTCGACATTCAAACAGAACTTTTATTTTAGCTGTTTTTTTTTTTTTAAATCAATATGGACTTAAAGTGCAACATCTCCGATGTATTTTGAGAATATCCACAACTAAACTGAGCTACGGTTAAGGATTTACAGCTTTATAAACCCTCTTAAGGCCAAATTAAGTTATAGTAACAGAAAAATGGTGATATTTGGGGAAAATGATCATATGGGGTAGTAACAGGTAGTTAGCATTCAGCTGCCCTTAAAGGGTTAATTTGTTTGTCAAAGGGGGCCAAAAGTAATCGGACAAATGACTCGGACAAGTCTGCATTAACTTGCAATCAGTTAAAAGGTCTGGAATTCTTTTCAGGTGTGGCGTTTGGAAGTTGTTGCTGAGAACAAACAACAGCTCTCAATGGAGGTGAAACAGACCATCCTGAGGCAGAGGAAAGAGAAGAAATCTATCAGAGAGATAAATAGGAGAAATGTTGGGAGAGGCCAAGTCAACAGTTTGGTAGATACTGAGAAAGAGTCTGTACTGGTGAGGCTGGGAACTCAAAAGATCTGGACGAAAAACTGGTGGATGCTAACAGAATAGTTTCCATGATGAAGAAGAACCACTAAAGGGAAGAACACTCTTGAAGAAGTAGGTGGATCAATTTCTAAGCCCATCACACGGAGAAGACTCCAAGAGGGTAAATGCAAAGGATCCAAA
>NC_050513.1:4063904-4103901 GCF_002922805.2 Oryzias melastigma
CATAACGTGCAGGTGATAGAAAAGTGTCTATCTTGCCATTTCTCTTCTTTCATTTATATTTGTTTATTTTTATTGCTGAACTTTTACGCAATAATGTGTTTTCCTGCTAAGAAACTTAAAATTGTTGTACACTTGGGGAAAAAAGGTTCTCATTTGTAACTTCAGTTACATTTTACTTGAAAAAATAAAGTCAGAGAAAAGTAAGCACCATTAATGACATTTTTTTTCAGTGAATAACTGACAATATCCTTTATTGGGGTATATTGTGATTTTATATATATATATATATATATATATATATATATATATATATATAGTTATTGTGATACAAAAAGTAATCTATATTGTTATGTACACATTTTTTTTCCCCATTCTGTCCAGCATTACGGTCTGGTATTTTGAGCGTTTTCATGGTATAATGGACCCATACATAACCGAACCGTACTTCTCATAATGGACCTATTAAACCACGTGTCAAAGTGACCCAGGCCGGATCCGGCCCGCCGGGTAATTCCATCGGGCCCCCTAGATCATTTATTGTTATTAATGTCATCTTGCGTTCATTTCTAACTTGAATAATTTTGACAGTATATATATTTATATGGAGAGTACAATATTGAAAGTTATTTAAGGTTTAAGTTGATTTATTCTGGAATAAAATTCTTGTGTGGGCTGCACGGTGGCACAGTGGTTAGCGCTCTCGCCTCACAGCGAGAAGGCCCCGGTTCGAATCCCGGCTGGGACCTTTCTGTGTGGAGTTTGCATGTTCTCCCCGTGCATGCGTGGGTTTTCACCGGGGACTCCGGCTTCCTCCCACCGTCCAAAAACATGCTTCATAGGTTAATTGGTGACTCTAAATTGCCCCTAGGTGTGAATGTGAGAGTGAATGTGTGTGATTGAGGCCCTGCGACAGACTGGCGACCTGTCCAGGATGTACCCCGCCTTCGCCCTTCAGTAGCTGCGATAGGCTCTGGCACCCCCGCGACCCCGAAAGGGAAGAAGCGGCCAAGAAGATGAATATGAATGAATAAAATTCTTGCCAGTTTTTATTCATAATTATGTTAAAAAGTTACAACTTTTAAGTTTTCAAAATTGGCATTCTATTAGCTTTTTGGACAATTTTGGTATTTACTAAGATTTTTTAAGTCTAATTTGGAGTTTAGTTCATATTTTAGTTGCACGCTAGCTGTTTTGGCTAATTTAGGCTTTTTTAAAAATTTTTTTGATATTTTGAAGTTTAGTTTTTTTTTCTAGCTAAATGCTGTTTTACCAACGTACGTTTTTTGTTGGTTCTTTAGGCTAATTTTGCATTTAACTATTATTTTAGCTGCTATTAGCTTCAGCGTTCTCAGCTATTAGCTTCAGCGTTTTTAGCTATCAATTTCAGCATTTTCAGCAGTCAAATTCAGCTTACAGCATTCACACTAGCATTATTACAGGTAACGCTATATATCTAGTTGTTTATCCTGTTCGGCCCGTGACCTAAGGTGTGTTCTGGATTTTGTCCCCTTGTGCGATGGAGTTTGGGGCATGATTCACAATAGCCCCCACCGGTTGTAGGTCCAGTGAAAAGTGGAACAAAACGGTTGGGGCGGAGCCACTGTAGCCACCTGCTGATTGGCAGAAAGTGATGACACATTAGAAAGTGTCAATTTAGTGCTCATTTAAGCTAACATTTCCAACTGCGGTATTCTTAGCTGCCCGCAATTTTCTTTCAAACAACATTAAATTCCTGTTATAAACGATGTACAAAAACTAAAGCAATAAAGAGACGAGCTGCTGGATGAACTTTACTGTTGTTGCTTTTCTAGTCTACAATGAGGTAATGACACGCTAGCGGTCTACACCATGAAAAACAAACCGCTCAGTGGAAACGAAGCACAAGTTCAACCTGTACCAGAGAGTCTAGTAAAGCACGTCTTCTGTAAAGCATGGTGGAGGCAGTGTGATGGTGTGGGCAAGCACAGGGTCCAGTGGTACTGATGAATTGACGAAAGAATTCAGAAGAGACCGATGCTGTAAAGTTGATTGAACGGCGCTTCACGGGACAGAGAATCCAAAACAGAACAGGATTCTGGGAGTTTTTGAAAGCAAACAAGTGGAATATTCTAGTCTATCACCAGATCTGAGCCCAACTGAGTGTGTACATTTCACTCGCTCAAGAAGACAAGACTTAAGAAAGACCAACAAGCGACTGAAAATGCAGTTAAAGCGTCACAAAGGAGGAAAATATTAATACGTTTTGTTTTTTTGAAATGAGGAGCAATTGTACACAAATAGCTACAATTTCTACATGTTCTATCACACAGTTGTGTTCAACCTCCTGAATTAAACCTTAAAGTCTGCACTTCGGTTCTGTTGTAGTTGTCTGATTTCAAATCTAATATGGTGGCCTACAGAGGCCAAATCATGAAGACTGTCCAAATATTTTGACTGGATTTTAATGTGTCGGCGTCTGCAGGCGTCTTAATCAAAATGTCTGTTTTCTGCCTTTATTGATTACGTTAAATGAATACACACAAATAAAACATAGTAAAAAATATTTAAATAAGACCCGACCGTGTGATGTTTATTGATAACCTCCCTGCATGTTTATGAGGACACTTTCCTGATGATTTTCCGTTATTTCTGCTAATTTGGATTATGAAATAAAAGCTGTTTGTTTAAAAGTAAATACACTTTTTTTTAAAATAAGAAAATCTAGATGGGCATTTTGAGGAGGGCGCATTCCGTCAGTAGAGTGAGGGTGGCGATGACGTGTCGACTGTTAGACATCTGCGGTAGAGAGAGGGGGGGAGGGGTTTGTTAGCATCCGCTGGACGGCGTGTGGCTAAAATGTTGTGATAAAAGCGGTACCTTGATCCTGCCGGTGTCTTTGGCCAAGCCCAGAGCCGTGGAGACCTGCGTGAGGATCCCGGCTGACAAGTCCAGCCGGAAGTGTCGGTAAAAGTGGCTCTTCAGCGCCTCCAAGTACCCGCTCACCTCCTCCAGCTCGATGCAGCCCACCTCCTCTGCTTCTTTAGCCGCCTCCTCCTTCTTTACGCTATTCCACAGATCCCAGGCGTCCTGGGGGTCCACCGTGTACATTATCTGCAGCGGCGGCTCAGCGGGAACTGTCCACAGCATTTTGAGGTGCTGGATGTTGGACTGGGAGTGGCAGTCGACCCACAGCGCCACAAACCACTGCAGGCTGGTGTGGTTGATTTCTAGCGGGCCAAAGCAGCAGTCAAAGGTCTTTTGGAACCAGGATTTGACCACGCGGGACAGATATTCAGGCCCCCTGCTGCCAAAAAGAGGCAGGCAGGTGAAGTCTTTGGAGAGGGAGCACAGATATTCGGGGCTGCCTTGGATGCAGGTGAGCCAGCCGCTCCACACGGACCTCTGAGGCTCATCCTGCTTCGCAAATAGCGGCTTTGAGTGGATCTGGGAAAAGGACGGAGATTTAGTGGCAAATTAAAAAAAAGAAAATCAACCGCATGCTGAGAAACGAACCTGTATGAGGACTGTTTCAGGGTCGTTCTCGGACTCGGTTAACCCCTGAAGCACAGACAAGGAGACCCTGTAGCTGTTCTGCAGCTCGCTGACCTCCACGGCCAAACCCTGCTGCCTCTCCGCCACAATAAAAGCCGACAGCTGTTTGGAGTAGCTCTTCAGCTGCGTGTGTCGGAACTGGTAGAGCGGAGTAACGTACGACAGTTGCCACTCAGACTTCACCAACAAGGCCAGATGCGCCGGGTCCACTCGCTCCTGCATCAGAAGAGGGGAGACTGCCATCAAAAAAGCCAACGTCAGAATCCACTGGTGACCCGCTGAAACTCACGGTGAGAGTCTGCGGCTTCACAGCCCGCCTGCTGGCGTTGAGTCGCCGCGTTGTCAGCGCCGGCGTGAGGCAGAGCCTGGAGGTGGTGCCTAAGCAGCTGCGGTACGACCGCCTGTAGCTGCGCGTTTTGCTCCTCCGCTGAACCACAGCGCCGTTGTGAGGCGTCCTCATCACACTAAGAAGAAAACAGTGGTTAACACGAAGGGACAGTCAGTGAACGCACCACCTGCACCCCACAACATGGAAAATAACCCTAAAACAATGCAAATATCTAAAAATGAAAATCAAAATATTTTTCCTCTTCATATAAACCAACAAGTAACTCTGTATGTATTTATTTATAATAAATTAATATAGAACTTTTTAAAATATAAATTCAACTCAATTCAAAGAAATGTAGACATATTTTAAGTTAGAAAAGTTAAAAAAAAAACGACACATTTTCAGTAAATACAGTGCCAACCTAAGTATGAAATTATAAAATAATAAGCAAAAATCCTAAACTTGTATGTTTTGTGCAATACAGTGGATTATTTTATACAAATAAATGCAATTTAGAGTGTTTTTAGCTGCAACTTTGCTAATGTTCTACAATAAAAGGGCAGAATTTGAAAGCTTTTGTAGTTTGTTTTCTAAAGATAAAAACAATTACTTGTAAAATAATCATTTTAAAAAAATAAACACACAAGATGTTGAAAAGAATCTGTATTCTTTGCACATATGTAATGAGTTTACAGCTCTTTGTTATTTGCTCTGTCGCTTAACCGAAACACGAGGATCAGAAACTCGATCCAATGTGTTTTTCTGCTCCTTGTTTAGTTTAAAAACGCCATTTCAAAACTTACACATTTTCTGCAGAACGTTTATTTATCATCTTACCTTTCACCTAAAGGCTCCATTCCAGGCGAACCGAGGGTTTAAATATTAGAAAAAAATAAAAAACAAAACAAAAAATAGCAGAGAAAAAAAGCGGAAGTGGATTTGAACATCGCGCTCACCAGTGAGTCTGCGCGCTCAGAAGCAGCCAATCAGGTTCGCGCACAACAGGAAGTGGTGGCTAATTTCAAAATAAAACCGACAAAGTTGGTCTTAGACACTTAAAATAATGAAAAATGTATATATTTTTCTACATTATATTTACTTTAATGTTACAGGTTTTTTAATTTAAATCTTCCCATAAACATAAATACAGAATACAAGTGCTATAAATGCTTTGAATTAATTTGGCGAGCTTTCTCTTTCTTTATAAAAAACAAAATATTTTTGTGTGCTAGTTTTGTTTTTGTTTTTCATTAAACTTTACATTTTCTTATTTTTTTGCTCTCCAGTGATTGTATCTTATAAATGTATTTTTTTTATTAATGAAACCATTTTAAAAATACATAAAAAATATAAAAATAAATGCATGAATTCAATATATACATTTAAATCAAAATTTGGTGCAGTATATGGATTTTACGAAAGGATGATTGTTACATATATGAACAGGATATACACTGATAACAGTAAATTACAGTCAATAAATTATATATTTTATTTTTACAAAATATCAGTTGGTTTATAAAATATTAATTTGTGACTAATACATTTGTCTTATTTTGAAACTAATTATGAAAAATCTGCACATATTGTGCATAAAATAGATTTTACATAAAATACATATCACATATATATAGATATAGATATTGACAAATGATTATTTCACCTATTTGGATTAAATTATGGGATGGAATGTTTACGATTGTATATAAGTGTGTTACAGAGCAGCTTCCAGTCACTCCTTACTGTCAGTCAATGAAATATCTTTAGCTGGTTTGTAAGTATGTCTATCACATGCTGAAATGCAGGGGGGGCTCCTGTCTATGTTACCATGGAAACAGTCCTCTCTTTCTTTAAACCTTCATATAGCTATATTATCCATTCTTTTTTACGACTTATTTTATTTACATCATCAGGTTATTTGCTCAAAAATAATCATCTATTATCTTTGTGCATACTTCTGTCTGAGCATGCGTTCATATACCATTGCATCTGTGTGTCTTTGCAACGAGGAGGTACATTTAATGCACATAGGGGAGGTGTGGGGGTTCAATGTATGAGTGTGATGACCACATCAGCAGCCAATCAGATGATCAGAAGCAGCCAGTCAGCTTCGACCAATAGAAGAAACCTGAAAATGTAGAGAGAAAAAAAGAGGGGGATGCAGCACCATGGAAACTGCAGAGGCTCCCTTCTGAGAACAACACCCCCTAGTGGCCATAAATGTCTCTACAGCCAAAGCCTTTCAGATAAATCAGTGTCTTGAAATGGAGTTAAATAAAGTTTTATTTACAAAAAAATAATAAATAAATTATTTTATATTGAAAAAAATGAGTGAGAGATTTCTGATGATTTTTCTACTCTAAGGCATCATCTCCTCTTATCACCTCTAGGGGGCGCCTCCTTATTTATCCCACCACACCTGAGGTGTAGTCACCTGCATCCCTGCACCTGCAGAAACGATGAAACATGAGAGAAATACATCCTAAAAATTAATTATAAATAACCGTGTATACTTAATTCCGCATAACTCCGAATAAATAAACAAATAAATAAATAGAGTCAATCGTGGTGCCCCTTGGATATTTAAGGGGGTAAATCACTGATCAAACACTATAAACGGCTCCTTCTCCGTGTTTATTTTAAATCCATCCGCGCGGCAGCTCGCGCGTGCGGACGGATCCATCGCTGCAGAAAGATGTCACCGGGAGAGGACTAGAATGACATTTCAGAGCAATGGAGGGAGAGAAGAGGGAGAAAAGAGGGGGAGAGAGCTGACGTAAGGTGATGAGGTTCGGGCTGCTCCACGCCTGCGCGGGAGAGACTGGACTCAGCCGTTTGGGGAGATTAGTGGGAAACTACGCCTGGAGCGAACCCCCCTCCGAACGCCATCTTGGCTCGAGACGCTGCTAACAGAGGGAGCCAGGGTCCACTCTCCTCCGGCCATTTCGGCTCCACCGACCAGCCGCCCGGAGGATAGAGGGAGGAGTCTGGCGTTTCTGGAAGTCGGGGAGGCAGCCAGTCCAAACCAGCCAGCATCCGAACCCGAGCTGGAGCGACGAACACTGTAACAGCGACGGGATTTTTTTTTCTTTTTTTCGGGAAATGAACGTCTCCCGTTGGGGTTCGGGGAGCTAAATCCTTCCGCATCCCATACATTTTGATTTGGTTTCGGCGGGGATAAGCCCTCCGTGGTCGTGAGGTTGCTAGCTAGCCGTTTTTCCAGTGCCGTTAGCTTGCGGTGAAGGGAGCATCTCCGTCGGGGCGGGAAGCGTCCGTGGATGCTGCCGCGGGACTCCGGCGCCGCTCCACATCCAGCAGCGACACCCAAACCCCGAGGCATGCGAGGCGGAGCGTGGAGAACTCCACGCCCCGGGGTCTGCTCTGGGGCCACCGTGTAGTTAGCTCGCTGGCTAGCCAGCAGAGCGAGCGAGCGACCGGGAGAGTCTCGGGAGAAGGTGGGGCAGCGGCAGCCTCGGTCGCTAGCTAATGTGGCTAGCCGGCTAACCGAGCCCGCTGCTTTTCCCGTCCGGACATTTCAGGGGCTCGAATTATCGGTGCTTCGGTGACCACATTTCCCCGCTGAACGGGGGGGTGTCAGCGACTGCTCCCGGGTGGGGTTTCTTCTGGAGAGCATCCTCGCCCACCTGGATGACCATGGCGGACGACGACGTGCTGTTCGAGGATGTGTACGAGCTCTGCGAGGTGATTGGCAAGTAAGTAACAGAGGGGTGGGGGGGCTGGCTGTATGCAGCAGATGGGGCAGCACCTGAGAGATCCAGGTGGAGGGGAGGGGGGGCAGTTAATCTCCATTCTCACCGTAAATGCACAGAGACGTGGAGGTTAAGAAGAAGCTGCTCTGGCCTCATTACACCGAGGAGAACCTGATTGTGCTGTCATTTATGAGGTTTAAATAAAGTTTTAATCATTTTTTTAAGTAGATAAAAACACCTGCAACAACCTCATCGATTCTTAATAAAAATGAACCAATTATAGCAAAATTTGAAGGTTAAATTGTTGTAAAATGGTAATGTAATTACTCAGGTTTAAATAAAGTTTTAATCATTTTTTTAAGTAGGTAAAAACACCTGCAGCAACCTCACTGATTCTTACTAAAAACAATGAACCAATTACGTTTAAATAAAGTTTTAATCAAGTTTAAGTAGGTAAAGGCTCTAACTCCACTGTTTCTAACTAAAAATGAACACATCTTTGCAAAATCTGAAGCCTGAATTCTTAAACTGTCAATTAAGAGGTTTAAATAAAGTTTTAATCATTTTTCTAAGTAGGTAAACACACACACCTACAGCAACATGGACCAATTACAGCATGATTCAAAGCCTAAATTGTTGTACAATAGTACTGTAATTATTCAGGTTTAAATAAAGTTTAAATACATTTTTTAAGTAGGTAAAAACACCTGGAGCAACCTCATTGATTCTTACTAAAAATGAACCAATTATAGCGAAAATTGAAGCCTAAATTGTTGAATATTGGTAATGTAATTATTCAGGTTTAAATAAAGTTTTAATCAATTTTAAGTAGGTAAAGGCTGTAACTCCACTGTTTCTTGCTAAAAATGAACATATGATTACAAAATATGAAGCCTGAAATCAAAAACTGTCAATTCAGAGGTTTAAATAAAGTTTTAATATTTTTTAAACAAGGTAAAAACACCTACAGCAACATGGACCAATTATAGCAAAATTTGAAGCCTAAATTGTTGTACAATGGTACTGTAATTATTCAGGTTTGAATAAAGTTTAAATAAATTTATAAGTAGGTAAAAACACCTGGAGCAACCTCATTGATTCTTACTATAAATGAACTAATTATAGCAAAATTTGAAGCCTGAATTTTTGAACGAGGGTACTGTAATTTTTCAGGTTTAAATAAAGTTTTAATCATTCTTTTCCAAAGTAATATACCTGGTGCTACCTGACGGTTTCTCACAGGAAAATGGACATATTGCAAAATCTGAAGCTCAAATTATCATACTGTCAATTATGGGGTTTAAATAAAGTTTTAATCATTTTGAAGGTGGTAAAAACACCTGCAGCGACCAGGCTGTTTCCCACTGAAAAATGAACCAATTATTGCAAAGTCTTAAGCCTGAATTATCCTACGGTCACTTTTCAGGTTTAAATAAAGTTTTAATCATTTTTTTTAAGTTAGTGAGCACACCTGCTGCAGCCCCACTGTTTCTTACTGAAAAAAACAGCATTATTTCTTAATCTAAATCCTGAATTATTATACGATCATAGTTTCGTTTTTAAGGTTTAAATAAAGTTTGAATCCTTTTTAAGTAAGTAAGTACTGCATTTTTTCTCACTGAAAAATGAACTAATTATTATTGCAAAACATGAATTATTCTATTGTCAATTTTCAGGTTCAAATAAAGTTGAAATATTTTTTTTTCTGCAGGTAAAAGCTCCTGCAGTAACCTCACTGCTATCATTGCAAAATCTGAAGCCTGAATTATCGTACAGTTGCACTGTCATTTTCCAGGTTTAAATAAAGTTTGAATAATTTTCTTTAAGTCAGTTTTTTTTTATTGAAAAATGATCTAATTATTGCAAAATCCGTAGCCGGAATTATCGTGATGTGACGATCATACTGTAATTTTTCAGGTTTAAATAAAGTTTTGATCATTCAGTCAGTAAAATCACCTGGTGCAACATCAATGTTTCTTACAGAAAAAGTAACTAAGTATTATTGAAATCTGATTGATTTGAGGGGAGATGAATCCAGATCAGGAGCAGAGATTGGAAGGATCCAGACTCTTTAGCTGGAACACCAGAGAGCGAGTTTTGTGGTTTTGGTTGTGGTCTTTTGAGATTTGTTGATGTCACTCTTGGATGTTGATTCCTTCAGTTTGGCCACATTTCAAGCATCGGGTTTCGGTTTCTAGTCTCTAGATCCCTCTAGTTTTTTTTTTTTTTTTTTTTTTTTAGGAGAACAGATGAAGTTAACATTAGAAGTTCTCTCAGATCGCTGTGTTTACTGGTGACATTATCTTTTATTTTTCAGCCTCTCTTTTATTGTTTTATTTACTGGTTGTTGTTTAGTCCAGATTTGTCAACACATTTAAATGGTGTTAAGACTTCAAGATCCACTCTGCTGGAAAAGAAATAATATATTTTTTGTGTTTTTAACATTAAGCTCATATCTGAAGATTTTATTTTTTTTTTTTCATGAAATCGTTGTGAATTAAGAGCAGACGGGGAAAAAAAAGCTGGTAGCAGTGATGTAAAACTATACAATCATTTTTGTTAGAAGCCAAGAGATATAAACAGATGGATGATGGGAAGTGGGGCAGGATTACCCCACACTCCCATACTCAACAACTTGGAGGGAAATTTCAAATAAACTCCTAGAATATTTTTGTCTAAATACGATATAATCATAATTAAATCGGAGTGGGACTTTAAGAAAATAAAAGCTCAACTTTTCTTTTTTTATATATATATATAAATATGGGCGTTTTTTGAAATAAGAATAAGTATTTATAGCGGTTTTATATTAGTATATTGGGCAGATGGGCCTCCACGGCGAGCAGGTTTGGTTGGTTACCTGGATCAGGTGTTTCCTGTCATTCAGAAAATGGGTGGAGCCTGGAGACAGGAAGTGCATCAAGGTGGCAGATCCTACATCACTTCCGTCAGATGAGTCTGAATCTTCAGTAAAAGCAAAGAACCTTCCAGTTCCTCCTCCTGGAGACGATGAAGTGTTGAGTTCCTCCTCCTCGGGATGATCAATGGAGACAATCGGGGAACGTGAAGGATATAAAGAACGTCTGAAGACGTTTTTAACCGCATGTTTACTGTCAGCGAACATGCGTCAAATATTTAGGATCTGAGCAGATCACCAAAATGTGGTTAAAGTGTGCCTCCTGCTGACCTTTGACCTCTGTCTGAGGAGCTGGTGTGAGATGTGGAGCTCCAGGGATCCACGTGTCTAATATTAGTTTCCGTCAGCAGAAACGATCTGTGGAGGTTTGCTTCACGTTCTCCTGGACGTTCTTTTATTCGAGCTCTTCTCTGCTTTTCCCGAAGCTCCACTTCAATCAGGAAACTCGTTTGTTCACTTTCTGACTGGATGAACTTCAGTGGAAGCTGCTTTTTTTCAGGAGATGCTTTCTGCAGTCTCCAGAGCCGCGCTCGTGTCACGTTTGTGTGATTGTGTCGCCGTTGCTCTTTCCTTTTCCCCGCCAGCGCTCATTATTTCCCCTCCATATTCCAGCGTGGCGCTCCGTCTAAACTCCAGTGACGTCTCCCGCGGCTCTTCCTGATCAATTACATTTCATGCTCGACATTTACATCCGTTTGTTTGCAGTCGGTCTGTAGATTTGGCTGAATGTTTAAATATAAAGTTCCAAACCAAGTGGAGCTGAAGATCCATCAGAAATGAATAAATCCATGATGGTTTGCTGTTCTTTCTAAATAAATGTCACATCCTGATATTGTTCCATCACCTTTGGTGGATTTTCAGCTTCTAAGTTGGAGGAAAAAAAACGGATTTTGTGTCTAAATTGGTCACAAATGTGATAGTTCTACAGTGATTCTCCCATTCCTTTCTGTACGTTTTTTTTCCAGCACGTAAAATCTAAATCCCACTTTGAACAGTTTTAGCAATCTTGGTATTAAAACGTTCGACTCGTTCAGAACAGCTCGTACTTTTGGTGTTGATTAATTTTATAAGATTTTAAGATTTTCTGCAATTTATGAGATTTCTTTTCAGCCCCATTGAAAACAATTGGGAAATTCTTCAAATCTTTCAAAAACTTTGTATATCTTGTCATCAAAACATTCAGCGAATTCAGGAATGTTCTGGATATTGTAAATACCAAAAGTACTATAGTACTTTTGGTATTTACAAAGTTTACAATTCTTAAAATTCCTGCAATTATGCGATTTCTCAATAAATTTTCAATAAATTTTTCAAAATATTTCTCAAATTCTTTGTGCACTTTTGAAACGCGACCAATATTAAAACGTTCAGGACATTCATGCTTGTACTTTCGGTATTCGTACCTTTAACGCAACTTCAAATTTTACGCAATTTTTGACTTTTTTTATGGCAAATAATGCAAGTTTGGTAGCAAATTGCTCAGCAACTTCAGGGCATTCCTACTTGTACTTTTGGTATTTATACCTTTTACATATTTTACAAATATATTCGCAATTTTCGAGATACAATTCTTAAAATTTCACCCATTTTTTTGCGTTTTCTCAAGAAAATTTTCAATACATTTTTCAAGAGATTTTTTAAATTCTTTGTGTACTTTTTGCAAATTATGCAAGTTTGGTAGCAAAATGCTCAGCAACTTCAGCAAATTCAGGTTTATGTCTTTTACGTATTTTACGAATATGTTTGCAATTTGCGCAATTTTTGTTTTTTTTCTTTTTCTAATTCTTTTTGTACTTTTTGCAAATTATGCAAGTTTGGTGTCAAAGTGCTCAGCACGTTAAGGACATTCATGCTTGTACTATTTTATTGATACCTTTTACGCATTTAAGCTTTTACGCAATATTTGCTCATTTTTAAAAACATGTATGTATTTATTTAATAGCAAATTATGCAAGTTGGGTATCATTACGTTAAGCACATTCAGGACATTGATGCATGTACTTTTTTTTCTTTTTTATCCTTTATGCATTTTAAAATACGTAAATTTTTTATTTTTCAAACAGCAAATTATGCAAGTTTGGTAGCAAAATGCTCAGCAAGTTAAGGATATTCACACATACGTATTTTACATATATTATGAAGATGCACACACATTTTTTTTTTTCAAGTTTTTTGTGCCCTTTTGAAACGTATTTAACATTGGTATCAAAACATTTAGTGCGTTCAGGACTTTATTTAGCAATGAAAGTAAGGATCTTGAGCGACACCTTCAGCTAAAAGCATTCACATTAGCATTATCACAAATAACGCAACTTTTCTTGTATTTGTAGAAACGTATGAGGGAAGCTGCTCATCAGGTTTTCATGCTTTTTCTCGTACAGACCACATTTTTGAAGTAAAGTCAAATACATGTTTATATGCTTTGATTTTATTGTCTAAAACTCTTTAGTGTAGTTGTGTAACCTGACGTGACCTCCTGTATTATTTGTGGAAAACATTTGAAGAGGATCTGGTTCAGACAGGCGGTCAGAATCGTGTGATCTCTGTGGCTTATCCAACCACATTTTTTAAATCATTTTCTGTTTTCACTCAACACTTCTTTGAAATGACAGCCTTTGTGTGGCTGGTTAGTGACTCATAGCACAACTTTTTAAAATCTCTCTTTTGTGGGAGTCGTGTGACATTTTGCACCAAGTGGATCTGAAATCCCCCATGAGGCTCGGGGAGACCCGCGAGATGCAGATATAGACGGTTTCAAGAGAAATGAGAAGATCAGGGATGGATCCAGGCTGTGTTCTGACTGCATAGCTCAGTGTTTGCCGCTCTTCCCGCCCTCTCTGTCCAGTCGGTCACTCTCAGTTCAGCATATTTGTGTGTCAAGATGCTCTTTTTAATTTAAAATCGCCCTCCAATCATCTTTTGATCTGTTTTCAAAGCGTTTCCAGTGGTCTTTTAGTAATGGCTTTGACGGTGTTAGCTAAAAAAATTTTTAAAAAGTTGTTTTTTTTTAGAATATAGATCGTAAGGAGATCACCTCTGAGTTGTGGGAGCAGCCCCGCCCCACTTCCCCTTCCCGTTACTGAAGGTTAAGAGCAGGGAGCTTTTGTTTTTAAACGCCATCTTTTCCTCTGCTCCTGCTTCACATGAATGAAAAATACTCAAAAAAAATAGTTTTTTTCATGCATGTCCTTCATAATCAGAAAAATGCTACAAGAACATGCTAAAAGTTAGAAAGTCTTTAAGGTGAAGAAAGAATCTAAATGCAGGAGCATCACAAACAAAGGTTTGATAATAATAAAAAAGTAGTTTGTAAAAAATGAGAAAAATTGTGAGTTTTAGTGTTTAGGAACTTTATTTTAACAAACATTTGAAGTCTCCTTAAACTTTTTATCCAACAAAAGTTTTTTATTAATGGCTTATTGAAAGAATTACTAATGTTGTTTATCAGCAGCTTACAAACTTTCAACTCAATCTGAAACCTGTGATAAAAACACAAACATTTTCATTTCTGCTGGTTGGTTTTTCATCCGTCTGCTTCCCTGGAGCCCGGCCCGTTCCAGCTCTGAACCCCCCTCTGCAGAGTAGATGCTGCTTTTAGCTCCCAAACGGGGCCGATCAATACTTGTGAATGGGCCGAGTGAAGACGCAGCACTTTTGTGTAACTCCGAGGCCAGACTCTTCTGGGAGGCTTAAATAATCCGGGATCTGCCTCTGGCTTCTGCAGAGGAGAGGATTTCTGCGAGGAAGAGCCTCTGGAGAGGATCTCTTTTCCCAATTACAGTCTGCAGCCCAAATGCAAAGTGTCTCGTTAATATTTAAAGAGGCCTTTCTCTGATTTCACAAACTGATTCTTTTAAAGAGATCAGACGGAAACAGCAGCCAGCGAGTAAAAAGTTTCTCTCCTTTGTCCATGAATGAACGGAAATCATGTAGGAATTAATTTTCTTCTTCTTCACTGTTCTGACTGCTTTATAATGTTAATTGTTGCTGCTTTTATCCCAAAAGCCCGATTTAGAGAAACCGATTCACAACTAGATATTAGTGTTTTTAATATCAGTGTTTGAAAAGCAAAAATAATTTCCAGAAAACAAAATAAAATGTTAAAAAACACAATAAGAAACCGAAAAAGATGTTCCATAATCATACTTTTCTGTTTTTTTATTTTATTTTGTCTTTTCATTTTCAACATTTTTTTTTCTTGTTTACAAAAAATTTTTTTCGTCGAAGGATTTGATGATGTAATTTACACTTATAGGCCACCGTACTTTTCTGATCATGTATAATGAAAATTAAGCTTGAAGTTGCATCTCTGACTATTTCTTTAGTCAAATTGTTGTAAATCAGGAGCAGGAGAAACGATGCAATTAAAAAAAGATGATATTTGTGATGTAGAAAATACGCTCCCTGCTGCCCCATTCTGATGCATCCACAAATAGATTCATGAACGTCTTTGTTTTCTGATGTTGCTCGCCACTTAGTACTTTTAGGTTGGCGGTGTGAACAACATATGGCGAGAAAATAGTCTCATTCGATTTGTGTGTGTGTAATTCTTGATTTGTAACTCATGCAATTCATTTGGTGAGTAACTGTGTCCACTTGCAATTGTGTACTCACATGTACAAAAATCACAAAATACAACCTACACACGCTCAACTTCAAATTACAACAACTTAAATCTAACTACACACACAAATTTTTAAAAGTACGCACCAATCTCCTGACACACACACACACATAAAACCGTATTCACGCACTAATCTAATGTAAAATTCTTTTCATGTCTCCAAAATTTACTGTGGAAATGATGCGTTTAAATGCTGCTAGAATGCTGGGTCATCAGAGTTTTTGTATCAGCGACTTTTAACTTAGATTGTGAACGTTATCTGGTTAAAAGTTGACATTTTCCCATTTTCACAAACGGGCATGCCCCAGTAATTAATATAAAAAAGTCAAAATATGCATTTTTAAACACTCTGCAGCATTTAAACGCATCATTTACAGACGAATCTTGGAGACATGAAAGAGTCTCACATCAGATTTGTGTGTAAATGTAATTTTATGTGTGTGTCTGTAGCGATTGGTGCGTACTTTTTAAAGATTTGTGTGTGCAGTCTTTTTTGGTATTTTGTAGTTTTTGTATATGTGAATGCACAATTGTATGAGATACAAATCAAGAATTATGCACGCTCAAATCGGACGAGTCTATTTTCTTTCCATATTTTAAGAAGAGTGACGGGAAGTAAGTCCCGCCCACAACTCAGAGGTGAACAATTATTCAGATTGGTGGTTTTCACAAACGCTTTTTTTTAAAACCACAGTTCTGTTTGCTGCAAAGTCTCGCACGTTTGTTTGGTTTTGTTTCAGGAAATGTCTGCTGTTACTACAGTTCTCCTAAAACAAACGCCTGAAGACGAAAACCTTTTTGAGGATGATGAGTAGCTAAGCACCTCCTTCATCTCTGTATGTTTTCTAATAAACACCAGAGATGGTATTTTTTTTTTCAAGATTCTGGTCTATGAAAGACTAGATTGAAAAAATGATTTTGCAATTTGTTCTGGATCAAGTTCCGAACCTTGACCAATTTTGAATGTCAATATGAAAGCCATGTTCAGCACTTTTTAATGCTACTTTGGTACGGTGGAGGCACGCTGCAGGGCCGACACATTCTCATTCCCAAGTCGTCACATTTTGACGTTTGGCTAAGGAAACTGACGTTTTGGGTGTCCCCAACTGTTGGCTGTTCCCATTAAATCAAGGCTCCCCAACCTCTGGGCTGCAAACCGGTACTGGTCCGGTACCAGGATGTGGACTATATCTGTACCCTAGCCTTAATCCCGTACCGGACGCGGACCTGTACTGGTACTGGACGGATTACGGGCTATGGTTATGGCACCATCACCAGCCGCGTGCCTAGGTTTGATCTGCGTCCGGTACCGCGTCCAACAAAATGACAGGACCCCTGATTTAATTGGAACAGCCAGAACTGTTCATCTAACGACAATGAGAATGTGTAGGCAAGGGGGACGCGTCCCCGGGACATATAGATTGTCAGGAAAATGCTGTGAGAATCAACGTGGATCATGTTAAAAGTTGTTTTAATGAGCCTACATTCATCCAACCACATCTTAAGGAGTAACTGTTGCATCGCTGCTCCATGTTTATTGGCTACGGTGGCCGTTTTGGTCCAGTTGTTCCAGTCTCAGGATGGACCTTATTCTGACTGAGGAATTTCAGAACCGAACCGAAGTTTAGTCTGATTAGAAATGAACCAGGACCATCTTGAAAGATGGGTCCGAGAGTGGTTCCTGGTCCAGGACAAGAGTCCGCTGGCGCATATTCCAACAGAAACTTTGTTTTGGATTATCGGGGGAAATGAATTCTGGTTCATTTTAAGTGAACCAAATGTCTGAATACACCCTCAGATACTACAGGACTATCCTGTGTCCTGGATTTTAAACCTTTTATATATTTATATGTGGGAACGTCAGATATGAATCTGCCGAAGGGAAAACCTAATAAATATGAACATTTTACAAAGACTTTTCATGAATCCACTGGTTTCTAATAATGACAACTTCGTTTTTAGATCGAGAACACAGAGATGCTTTTCTATCAGTTTAATTGTTAGGACGGGTCTATTTTCTTGTTTTTTTTTATTTTTTCATCCAGGTCAGACGTATACTGACCCCATATGAGCAGATGCTGTAACTGCATCGCATTTACAGACGCTTTGATCCCTCCAATCCGGTGACGTCTCAAAGAATAGAGCTTTAATTGATGCTACAACAGGGAAATCGGAGCAAGAACGCTTCTTCTGACCAATAGAATGATAGAGTAATGGCTGTTAATTCTCTATGGAAGTCTGAGATATTGGTGGGTTTTTCCTTTTTGTTTAGTCCTGTTCTCATACGTAGAACATGGGTTGCGCAGCCACGATATTGTCACTAAGGGGGTGTGGCCTCTCTGTTTTCTCGCGTGCGTCTTTGCTTTTGTAGAGATATTTGTTGACAGATCAACGGGGGCTTTTCTCCACCAGCTCCTCAAAACTGAACCTCGACCTGAACACGTTTCCGCCCCATCCTCGACGTCTGTAAGTCAGAAAGTCTGCTATTGTTGCAGCAGGTTAGCTTCTTTAATCAGCGCCCGTCCACGTTTCCCGACGCCCTTCTTTAATCGATTTATTCCGCTTAATGAGAAAAGCTGGGATTCATTAAAAACAGCAGCTTCGGGCCGCGCCGCGGCATCGACTCTCCATGAATCTTCATTCAGTCGGCAGCCAAGAAAACTGATGAGTTTGCTGCATGAAATCTGGCAGCTCCATTCACCCTAACCTCATTTCTTAATGGCGGTAATGATTAACTAACACAGGCGGAGCCGGTGCCAGGCGGGCCTTCGCCTTTCTGCTGAAGACGGTGGGGAAACGCTCTGGCGCTTAGCCCCCCGCTGCTCCCCGTTTAACCACAAACACAGCTGCTTCACTCGTGAAGGCCGCGGGGCAAAGGTCGCATCAGGTCGCCAACAGGGTTCCTGTAAACTCCAGACGGGGGACGCTCACGCCGCTGTTGCTTGTTTGAGTTAGATGACGGTGGAAGCAGATGTGAGGAGGCCTAACATTCCAGGGACGTTTGTGTTTCACTTAAAGACATTTGTTTTTACTCATTCATGATATTTGTGATAATACATGGTCTGATTTTCAGTCATTATTTAGTACAGCAGACAGAAAAAGTTTTGAGGTGCTGCAAAATACTCAATATAATGTTGACAAAGATTGTTAATATATTTGTTAAGCTTGTAAACAGTTTGTTAATACAGCCTTTATAGACAATAGTCTCTCTCTAGATATTGATCAATCTTACCAAGTATGTTAACAAACCTGATTTGGCTTATTGTACTAATAAATACCTTATAAACCAGGGGTGTCAAACTCAATCACACAAGGGGCCAAAATCCTAAACACACCTTAGGTCGTAGACCAAACAGGATTAACATTTATTGAACAAAACTAAAACTAATTTTTTAAAACTTTTACACCGTTACTTTTTAACATAATTATGAATTAGATATATAGCATTACCTGGAATAATGCTAGTGTGAATTCTTTAAGCTGAAATTGAGCGCTGAAAATGCTGAAATTGATATCTAAAAACGCCGAAGCTGATAGCTGATAATACTGAAGTTAATAGCCGAAAACGTTGAAGCTGATAGCCAGCTAAAATATTAGCAAAATGCCAAATTAGCCTAAAAACAAAAACAACCTTGCCTAGCATGTAGCTGAAAGAACAGCAAGACTTCAAAATAGCTTAAAAACTAAAAAAAATCCCAAGTTAGACAAAACAGCTATCATGTAGCTGAAATTTTAGATAAACTCCAAATTACCCTAAAAAAATCTTAGTAAGTTCCAAAATAATCCAAAAAGCTAGCAGAATGCCAATTTTTAAAACTTGAAAACTGTAACTTTTTAACATAATTATGAATAATAAAAATGCAATAATTTTATTCCAGAATAAATCAACATAAACCTTAAACAACTTTCAATATTTTACTCTCCATAAAAATATATTTGGTCAAATTATGCAAGTTAGAAATGAGTGCAATATAATATCAGGCCAATAATAACAATAAAATAAAATGATCTGGAGGGCTGGATAGAATTACCCGGGGGGCCAGATCCGGCCCCCAGGCCTTGACCTTGACGTAAGTGATATAAACGCACTAATAATGTTTGTTAATGTGTTAATATAGCTTGTTAAGTATTCTTATAATAAAGTGTTAGCAAATTTTTTGTTCTCTTGCTGATTTTCTAGTTTTTTCCTTTTTAATTTACACACATTTAGTTGTATTTCATATTGGGAATGAATCCCTAATTAATTATTTCATTTAGTCGATTAATCAACTAATAAAAAATATATTGGCGATTAATCGACCAATTCAAAAACCCATCAGCGATTAATCGACTAATCGGAAAACAATTGGCATATAATGGTCTTTTGAACCAAGCCTCTTCCAACTGTAGGTGGCGAACAAAAGCTAGGAAACATTAGACCAGGGGTCGGCAACCCAAAGTGTTGAAAGAGCCACTTTGGACCAATACAATAAAAAACAAATGTGTCTGGAGCCGCATAAATTGAAACGGCTTAAAAAAGTCTTACACTGTAAGTAATACATGGAGAATGTATCGAATAAACGATTATTTGAACGATTATTTCTCCTGCTGTGTGTCCTCGCGTCATATAAGCTTCAATTTTGGCCTCATGACAAGTTGGTGAAACATTGCAGTGTCTTACTATCTGACAAAAGCTGAGTAGCCTCAAAGCGAACATTTGAGCTTTTATTTTGACATCCCTCAAAGACACAACGAGAGGGGGTCGTCATCAGTCTCTCCCTCATTCTCACTCCAGGTGCAGGAAGAATTCAAACATAACAGGACAAAATCATAAATGTTCAACAGTCAGACAACAAAACACGTTGAGGAAAACCCAAACTTAAATCCAATTCCAGTCAGACAGGCAAAAGAACGGGTAACCCACAATTCCTTGCGCTGCCAGACCGACAGCAGGCTCAGCGTGTCTGAGACCATCACTACAATATGAATGAATTACAGTTTGTTTCATTGCTTTGATGAAATTAAAGAAATGCAATAAAGAAATACGATTTTTGATGTCATTTTTATTTAGAGGATAAAAAAAAAAAACACAAAAATGTAACGTGCACCTTTAAGGTGCTTCCACACTGGCCGCGTCAATCAACACTTTCAATGAAGAGCCAATATAAGCGCGTGCACACCTGAATTCCTGCCCTTCAAGTCTGGAGCGCGCGTGAGTCTTATAGTCAGACATTTAAAAGGACAGAGTTGTGAAAACAAAAGTCTTCAGAAAGATTTGGGGGATTTTCAACACTTTTACTTTCGGTTCTCCCTGTTGTAGATGCAGATGAGCGCTAATGAACAGTAAAAATACAATAGAAGGAGAATCTCCTCCCCGCCACGCACCGCACGCGGCCGGTGTGTGAGACCTGCACATCGCCGCGCTCAGCAGGTGGTATCCACACCGGAGCAGCGCGGTCACGCACGCAGTGGCGGGGAGGAGATTCTTCTTCTATTCTTCTTCTACTGTTCATTAGCGCTCATCTCATCTTGGTGTCATATTAACCTGAGCGGACACAAACCGTAATGATTCATTTCTCCTTCGTGATCACGTTTGGTACTTCTGTGCTTTGAAGCAGACTCCGCCCACAAGCAGCTCCCGCGCTGAATCTTCAATCCGGTTCAAGATTTCCACGCACAGTTACAGTTCTGAGCTGCCGCGACTGTGCGTGGAAATCTTGAACCGGATTGAAGATTCAGCGCGCTCAATGCGTGCCGATTTGTACGTGGAGCTCGCGACCCGACTTCAAAACCCGCGTAGCAACGTGCGCTCACGTGCGCTCCAGACGCACGGGCAGGAATTCTGCTGTGCGCTGACTCAGACGGCGTGGAAGCATCTACACTCATCTCACAACAACTGGAAAACGTAAAGGATGTTTGTGTCATGTTTGTCCTCCTACAGAAATCGTATTAAAACAAAAATATTGTGGCAGCCTGACTGTTAATTTAGAAATAGTTCCTCGTTAGTGGGTGGAGTTAGTGTCTGTTCTTGTGTTGCATTATGGGACTTGAGTGTTTTACCGGCACCATGACTGAGAGTGGTGTGTGTATGAGTGACCCTCCTCACAGTGTCGGCTATTCTGTGGTTCCGTACTGCTAAATAAATGGTGTACAAAATGTTGACACCAACTGATTTACATGGCCTGCGTGTACGGTTCTTCCTTCAATTACTTGGGTCGTGCAATGTATGGGACGCAAGTGATCTCTGGATTCAAACCTGCCAGCCATCTGCTTAGTTCTGCTCCCACCCAGATCGCTACAATGTATTTCCTTCTAACAATTTTTATTATTTTCAAACATTTCTGAAAAAGCGCCAATGAGCCGCAAGGGGGTGCTTAAAGAGCCGCATGCTGCGGCTCCGGAGCCGCAGGTTGCCGACCCCCGCATTAGACAAACAAGAAGAAGAAGCCCCTCCCTGCTTGTTCAGTGTGAACACCATGGGCTAAATGTCCGTTGAAGTACCTGTATTCTTGAACTTAGCTTCAGAGCTTATTATAGGAACTTTAATAATAAAGCCAACATTTTTTAGCCTTCAACTGAGAGCAGCAGCAGCAGAAATCTCCCACGCTGCTGAAGCTGTTCCTGTTTGCTTCATCTGATGTGAAAGTCATGAATCACGATTTACCCTGTTGTGAATAATGTCACTATTAACAGGAAGCTTTCTTTTTTGGGATGACGCTGCATTTATCAGAATGGTGAGAAACCCCATCAGCAGAAGCAGCTTTGTTTGGCCTCCACCTTAGAGCGTCTTTCTCCACCTGCACTCGGCTCAGAGATGTCCTTCGCTTCTGTGTTGCAGGGGTCCCTTCAGCGTGGTGAGGCGCTGCATCAACCGGGACACCGGCCAGCAGTTTGCGGTGAAGATCGTGGACGTGGCCAGCTTCACCTCCAGCCCCGGCCTCAGCACAGAAGGTGAGAAAGCAACCTCATCTTTAACCCTTTATCACCGGTGACGCTTAAACACAAAAACTTTTACATAATATATATTTTAAACCGTTAACACCATCATTCCGTAGATTCTGAAGGAGAAAAGCGGCTCACGCCGCTTTTCTCCTTCAGAATCTACGGAATGATGGTGTTAACATTTGAAAAGATTCAGTAAATCAAAGAACAAAAGGGTTAAAGGAACTAGGGCGTGGTTCTCTCTCATGCGGAGCACTGCCTCACTGAAGGGAGGTGGAGGTGTGCGTTGGCAGTCACTCGCCGCCATCTGTGATGCTCCACTCTGATTTGTCCGGCAGCCAAAAGACGAGGAAATAACCGACAGGAAGTGAAACGGGAAAAAAACCAAAACCATGAAGTCTTTTGTTGTTGGTTTAATTGATGAAGTCATGTGCTGTAATCTCTACAAAAAACAACATTTTCTTCACAAAAACATCAATTGTTTAGTTTGGTTTTTGGTACTAAACTTTTTCTACTCTTTTTTTTATTTGTTTTTTTATCATAAAATGCTGGTTCGGTTGAGTTTGGTGCAAAGTAAGGATGTAACGATTCTTCGGGAATCGGTAAAAAAACGATTCAACATGTTCATCGATGCCGAATATCAAAATCTTAAAAAGAAAAGCAGAGCAGACGACAGCTTTCTATGTTGGCTCGCTGTGAGTCTGCGGGCGCGCCTGTGTGTGTGTGTGTGTGTGTGAGGTTGCTTCCATTCGGCAGCTTTGATAACCCACGGTGTGGTTCACACCAGGCAATCGTTTCGCCGTCTGCTCTATTTTATATTAATTGATATATATATATATATATAATATTAATATTATTTAATAATATTCATTTACCACTGATGGTAAAAATGACAACAACAAAAAAAGCTCCAGCAGAAGCACCTGTCGACCGTCGCGGAAAAAATGTGCGTCTGGTGTGAATTGCAGGAGAGAGCGGACGCCGCACGCTTGCTTCGCGAGTGCCCGCTCAGCAGCTGGGTGGGGGTACAAGGCCACAACGTGAACCAAGTATTAGGGCTGCCACGATTAGTCGACTAATCTAAAATTTCAGCTACATGCTAGCTGTTTTGGCTAATTACGTTTTTTAGGCTATTTTGGGGTTTAGCTAATATTTCAGTTACATGCTTTCTGTGTCCTTCATGTGGGAATTCCTAGGGTTTCTTCTTTTTTCCTGACTCAGGTTTTTTTAGGAGTTTTTCCTTACCGGGAGGGAGGGTCTAAGGGCAGGGATAACCAGTTTATGTAGTCTGTTTAGTTTTTAACAATTGTTTATATTTTGAAGCCCAATGAGGCAAATCTCTTTGTGATTTTGGGCTATATAAATAAAATTGAATTGAATTGAATTGTTTTGGCTAATTATTTTTTTTTTCACTTTTTTGGCTAATTTGGCATTTACGAATGTTTTAGATGACTATTAGCTTCAGCGTTTTCAGCTATTAGCTTCAGTGTTTTTAGTTTTCTAATTTCTGCATCTATCCTCACTAGCACGGTCAGCGACCAAATTCAGCTTACAGCATTCATAGTAGAATTATCGCAGGTAACACTATATATCTAGCTTTTAGGTAGTTTAAAGCTAATGATGGTTAGGATATGTGTTTTACATCTAGTTTGCGCATGACACGATTAGTCGACGAATCATAAAAATAATCTGTGATTAGTCGACTATTAAAATAATCGTATGAAACGATTTGTGATCATTAAGTATTATGTATAATTGTTTATTTATCTTAAATCCTTTCTGTTAGTAGACAAACAGACCGTTTGATGTAAGGGACAAAAAGAAAACATACTTGACCTTAAACTACCTGGTGAAAAAAAAATCGAAGTCGTGACTTTAAAATTGTGAATCGTGGCTCGACTGAATCGTTACATCCCTAGTGCAAAGTAAAACAGGAAATGGCTCTAGAAAGGGGTCACTTCTCGCTGTGCTCGGACACTGAGAGGCTTTGTGGCGTCCAGACGGGCAGAAAGGGGGCTCTGTGGCGTTGCGTAACGACAGCACACACAGATCACTCCAAGCCAGCCTTTTCTGGAGTGACAGAGAACAAAGAGCTCCTCGCAGTCGCAGCTTTGATCAGTCGGACCAGAAGCTCCGATTCTGACTCACGCGTTTATGATAATTCAGTGACAGGAAGTGGAATGATGACCTCAGCGATCTCCATCTGCTGCTGCAGGAGCAGCAAGACGACCAAACCGGGTTCTGTTTCACACACGAGTTTCTCTTTGTCTCTTTGACCCAGATCTGAAGCGGGAGGCCAGCATCTGCCACATGCTGAAACACCCCCACATCGTGGAGCTGCTGGAGACCTACAGCTCCGACGGCATGCTCTACATGGTCTTCGAGTTGTAAGTCCCACACACACATGGGAAGTGCGGCTGCGCCCGGCTGCTCCGTAACCCTGCCGTGTCTCCCCCAGCATGGACGGCGCAGACCTGTGCTTCGAGATCGTGAAGCGAGCCGACGCCGGGTTCGTCTACAGTGAAGCCGTGGCCAGGTAGATCCCCCGCTTGGCGGCTGACGCCAGAGACCATACCCCCCCCCCACCCCTTCCACTGACTCTGCTTTGTGTCTGTGCAGTCACTACATGCGGCAGATTCTGGAGGCGCTCAGGTATTGCCATGACAACAACGTGATTCATCGCGACGTAAAGGTGAGGGCTTTCCACTGCTGTCAGAACGCTTCTGAAACTCAACCACAGACTCCTCGCCGTCTGAGCGCTTCAGGAGGAGCTCTAACGAAACACAACACATTTAATGACGTTTTAGTTTGTAGAACAGAAATGGAGTTTTACTGATGGTCAGTGTCCCGTCGGCGTGAGCATCGTCGCCCCCGCGCGGCGCAGGGTGGCGTTCATGGCACAGATGCTGGTTCTTGGGGTGGCGGAGGGCGTGTTGGGGGCGGTGCCCGGCAGGGACACGGCCATGGAGGGCCGGCGGAACTCTGTGGTGGAGCTGTGGGCCAGCTTGGCACTGGCGTCCATGCACGCCCAGCTGCAGAGGCGGTGCCCCAGCGCCTGCACCGCCGTCCGGCGCACCGAGCCCGACAGCAGGAAGTACATGACGGGGTCCAGGCAGCTGTTGAAGGCGGACAGCAGAAGCACCAGCTCGTTGGTGCAGTCCATCAACCTCTCGTAGCCGCAGGACAGGTCGTCGCTGAGCTGGGAGTGGATGTAGACGGGGCGGAAGGCGTGGTACGGCCCGAAGCAGACGGTGAACAGGAAGAGGACGAAAAAGGACTTTTTGGCCGTCCGCACGTACTTGTGAGCGTTCGGCAGGTCCGGCCTGTCCCGCGACACCTGCAGCAGCCGCGCCGCGATCTTGGCGTAGGAGATGATGAGCATGGCGAAGACCACCCAGAACAGGAAGACCACCACCGCGTTTAAATACGGGATGCCCTTGCTCTTCTTGTAGTGGAAGCATTTACCACTGTCACCCTCCTTTGTCTTCGCTTTGATGACGAGGAAGATAAAAAACAGGAAGGAGACGCCCCACAGGACGCCGCACACCGCCCAGGTCCGGAGCCGCGTGCGCCCGCACAGCGTCCCGCCGAAGCCCCGCTTGGCTCGGCCTTTCCCCCTCAGCTTTAGGAAGCGGTCCAGGCTGATGAAGCCCAGCAGCATGATGCTGACGTACATGTTGACGTAGAACGCGTTGCCCACCAGCCGGCACATCAGCGAGCCCAGAACCCACTTGTCCCCCCTGGCGTGGTAGGAGACCCTGAAGGGCAGGCACGCCAGCAGCACCAGGTCGGCCACGGCGCAGTTGATGAGGAAGACCCGCACAGAGTTCCGCTTGGGGTGCATGAAGAGGAAGACCCACAGAGCAAACAGGTTACACACCAGGCCCACCGCAAAGAACAAGGAGTAGAAGACCGCCAGCAGCAGGCGGAGCGAGGTGTTGTCCATCTTGCACTCAGAAGAGGAGTTGTTGACGGACGAGGAGGAGGAAGGAGGGAAGGATGAAGGCGGTAGAAAGGTTGAAGCTGTCATTGTTCTCCTGGGATCTGCAATAGAGAAAGACGGAGTGAGAAGTGGTTCAGAAACGGATCAGACGTCCGGTGGAATCCTCACCAGGAAGAAGCAACCGAAGGTCCTCAAAGAGTCGCCGAGACGAGATCCTCGCCGTCCTCCGACCGCATCTTTGTTCCTTCAGTCCGCCCTGAGCAGGAGCGCCTCTTCTGCACGCTTCGCTGAGCGCTCGCCTTCTGCTTCTGCTCCCCCTCGACGCGCCTCTTATCGTCACAACATCCTCCACACCCCCCGTCACCAGAAACGACAGGAAGTGGGGCGGCTGCAGCCGCTGAACTCCCGATTGCAGCTCTGTGACACTGTTGCGTCTGGATGAGGGGAGCGCTCCAGTGGGATGAACGGCGAGCTGTTGTCTCAGGTTTTTGGATCTTTGATGCCCGACGCCTGACCCACATTTCTACCTGAGCAGCAGAGACGTTCGTGCCACAAAAGCCTCTGACTCAACTTTGCAGTTTCTGCATTAGCAACCACACTTTTCTTTAATACTGCGGTTAAAAATGTGTGTCACAGTCGAGCTGCAGTTTCACCCAAAAAAGTCAGAGCGTGCACTTTTGCACAGAAAAGTCGAAGCGAAAAAAAGGGTTTTGTATTTTTCTGCTCCAACATCCTGACTGTGATTGAATCTGTGTTCAATCTGAGACGAAAAAGACAGTTTGACCTATTTTTTTTTTTTTTTCATCTGCAGCCTCACTGTGTGCTGCTGGCCTCCAAAGAGAACTCCGCCCCCGTCAAGCTCGGGGGATTCGGCGTGGCGATCCAGCTGGGCGAGTCGGGTTTGGTGGCTGGAGGTACGAATGCTCGGATCCTCCCCCTAAATAAGTCCTTTCAGGATCATTTGATATGATTTCTTTCTGGTTTTGGTTTGTGATTTGAACAGGAAGTGAGGATACCCTTATTAAACATCATTCTGCTTGCAGTGCAAACCAATTTTGTTTGTTTTACTTCCTCTTTGTGGTATTTTTCTGTCAGAAACAGATCAGGCACGCTTACCATCTGGCTCTGAAGCATTTTCTTTAAAGATCCACTCTGATCATTGTTTGATCTGTTTTCTAAGCTTTATTTTTTTATTGTTATGATTGTGCTGTCTTTAGCCAAAAACAAAAAAAACCCAAAATTTATATTTCCAAAGGACTGAGTTGATGAAATTGATTTAAAAAGCTGATGTCTGCTAGCTTGATGCTAACGTATAATGGGATCTCCCATAGGACGGCTAATGCTAACGCTCGGTCGACCTAAACATACGTTGCTGACAAAATGAACATTTTTATAAACTCACAGGAAGGAATTTTCCAAACTCTTTTAAAGCAGGGGTCCCCAATAACTGTTTTCTTCTCTGATGAAGGGCCGGGATCAGTTTGTAGGCTAACAGACAAAGTGTAACAATCACAGCCTTAACGTAAAGATTTAGCAACACAAAGCCAAATGTTAAATTATTCGTTTCCGTGAGCTTCACAGAAAAAGTAATACTACAACATTTTTAAACTACATATATAGCATTACATTAATAGCTGAAGATGATTAAACTGATAGCTAAAAACACTGAAGCTGATAGCTAGCTAAAATATTAGCAAAGTGTCAAATTTGCCAAAAAATTCTAAATTAGCCAAAACAGCTAGTATGTCGCTGAAATATCAGCTAAGCTTCAAAATAGCCAATAAAAACTGGGAAAATGTCTAATTTAGATAAAACAGTTAGCATAAAGCTAAAATATTAGCTGAACTCCAAATTAGCCTAAAATACTGAAAAAGCCTAAATTAGCCAAAACAGCTAGCATGTAGCTGAAATATTAGCTAAATTTGGAATTAGCCTAAAAAACTGCAAACATGTTTAATTTAGATAAAACAGTTGGTACAAAACTAAAATATTAGCTTAACTCCAAATTAGCCTAAAAAACTGGAAAAATGCTTAAATTAGCCAAAACAGTTAGCAAGTAGCGGAATTATAGGGAAAAAGTAGAACTGGCACCAAAAAACTGGAAAAATGTCTAATTTAGCTAAAACAGTTTGTGGGGCAAATGTGAAGGAGGGCCAGATCCGGCCCGCGGGCCGTAGTTTGGGGACCCATTTTACAGTATGTGAACTGTATCAGATTAAAAACAAATACATGTATTATTAATGCATTTCTAAACACTAGTTTTCCAGAACATAGTTTCTGCAAAAGTTTGTTAGAAATTCACCTTTGAGTTGGGCGGAGCAAAAACCACTACATGTTAAAAACTCAATTTTTCATCAGGGTGGATCTTTGAGAAAAAGCTCGTCACATTTCCTTTTTTGATCTTCTGCATTTAAGCCGTTTCTGTTTTTGCGACCACAACCTCTCAAACAGTGAAGAATGTTTTTTATTTGGTCTATATCTTATTGTTCTGCTGACTGTAGAAACAAAACATGAATGGAAACAGCAGCATCAGTTCATGATTTCACACTAAAACGGTTTCAAACCAAAGACAGACTTTTGGCTTTTAGTTTTCTCTGGAGTCTTATTTTTTTAATCTGTTTTTTTTGTTCTTAATTAGCTTCATTAAAAGCGTTTAAATTCCTCTTTTCATGGTAAAACACTTTGGCGACCTGCCAGTGTCATATAGTGTTTTATAAATAAAGTTTTACTCTTTTTTTCCATATTAAAAGGCTAAGAAAAAGTAGCACAATAACCAAACAATTTCTGCGTTTTCTGCACTTGCTGTGTGTTTGAACGTGCGTTTGCACGTGCACTGACGTGTGTGTTTGTCCAGGTCGGGTCGGCACTCCTCACTTCATGGCTCCAGAAGTGGTGAAGCGGGAACCGTACGGCAAGCCGGTGGACGTGTGGGGATGCGGAGTCATCCTCTTCATCCTCCTCTCCGGCTGCCTGCCGTTCTACGGCACCAAGGAGCGTCTGTTCGAGGCCATCATCAAGGGCAAATACAAGGTTAGAGGGGTCCGCCGGAGACCCGAGCCGAGCCGGGAGGGTTCCAGCTCTACTGAAGAGAACGTTCCTGTCGCGCAGATGAACCCGCGCCAGTGGGCGCACATCTCCGAGAGCGCCAAGGACCTGGTGAGGCGCATGCTGATGCTGGATCCCGCCGAGAGGATCACAGTCTACGAGGCTCTGAACCACCCCTGGCTTAAGGCAAGACCACCGCAGAACCCATCGGTCCCAGAGGAACTCTCAGATGTGGAGTTTCAGTTTAGTTTGGTTTAAATCCACAAGTTACAAAAAGAGGAAAAGTTGGAAAATACACATTTAGTTAACATTCAAAAAAAAAAAAAATATGGAAAGATAGAAAAAAATCACCAAAATTACAATTTAATCCCATATAAAATCATATTCCAGACAAAACATTCGAAGAATTATGGTTTTATTTTAAATATTTTGGCTTGAAAACACCAACACTTAAAGAAGAAACACAGATTTCCTTCATTTTCTAATGGTTTTATGAATGTTTATATATCTAAACTTTAATCCAAAATCTCTAGAGCGGCCCACGGGCACCAGGGTACCCTCAGGAACCTCACAGGGTACCCACAAGTCTCTTCTAAAATAGCACAACTCACTAGTGAGCTGCATCTAAAATTCAATTTTATTCTGTCAATATTTTGTTTTAATTACACTTACATAGACATAAAAATTAAAACTTCTTAAAAATGTGTTCATGATGCATGAACTTTAGATACGTTTAGGTGACCTCTGACCTACTCCAGTTCAAAGATCATTCATTTAGTTAAAAATGCAGCAGATTTGGTCATTAGTTCAAAATGTGACAAGATTTGACTAAAAATGATTTTTCTTTAACATTACGTAATTGATAAACATGGGACATTTTTCCCATGAAATGTAGTGATGTAAGAGATCATCTCAAAATGTTACAAATACTGAGATTAATAAAGTTCTGAATATTGATATTTGTTCCCTAGCTTGTTGTCATTGTTTATAATTACGGTGAGAAATCAGTATCTTCACATGGAGGAGTATCATTATTCATTATTAATAATAATGTATAACTAAAGGCAAACTAAGCAAATGTGTTATTTCAAAACCCACAAAGTATCTCTCAGTTTCAAGAAGGTTGGTGACCCCTGATCTAGAGTGACCTGGATGTGACAAGTTACCTTTGTGGTTTACCTCCTAAAACAAACAAAAAAATCTATAAACAGTTTAATTTCTTTTTTAAAAATGAAACAATATGGGTGTATTATGTTCTTATTTTAAACATTTCTGTTTAATTCAATGGAGTTTCTAAAATGAACAGAGTTTACGATTTGTATAATCTGAGTCCAGATTTTCTCATTTTTCTTACACAGATTATAGGTGGCAGACAGAAAAACTCCCCTGGATGTTGTAAACACATACAAAATATAAACTAGAAAATGTGCTTTACCTGCGATAATTCTAGTGTGAATGCTTTCTGCTGTATGTGGTCGCTGAAGATGCTTTGGCAAGGAAATGCTAAAACAATTAGCTGAAAATGCTGAAAATATTTGCATATTACCCAAAAATTTTAGCTTTACCCAAAACCCCTTAGTAGATCCCAGATTGCCCAAAAATACTAACACGTTGGATGTTGCTAAAATATTATCTTGATTCCAATAAAAACATCAGTGGATGTTAAATCAACCAAAACACCTGGCACGTTCCTAAAATATTAGCTTGACCCAAAATTTGCCCAAAAAACCCTTAATGGATGCCATATTGGCCAAAAAAGCTAACAAGTTGCTAATATATTAGCTTAACCCCAAATTAGTTCAAAAAACTTAATGGATGCCATATTGGCCAAAAAAGCTAACAAGTTGCTAATATATTAGCTTAACACCAAATTATTCCAAAAAAACCTATGTGGATGCCAAATCGGCAAAAAAAAAGCTAGCAAGTTGCTAATATTTTAGCTTAATACCAAATTAGCTATTAAAACTTCAATAAATGCTAAATTAGCCAAAATAGCTAGCAAGTCTATAATATATTAGCTTAACACCAAATTAGTCCAAAAAAAACTTAATGGATGCCAAAATGGCCAAAAAAGCTAACATGTTGCTAATATATTAGCTTAACCACAAATTAGTCCCAAAAAACCTATGTGGATGCCAAATTGGCTAAAAAAAAGCTAGCAAGTTGCTAATATGCTAGCTTAACAGCAAATTGGCTATTAAAACTCCAATAAATGCTAAATTAGCTTAAAAAAGCTAACAAGTCATTAATATATTAGCTTAACACCAAATTTGTCCAAAAAAAACCTATGTAAATGCCAAATTGGCCAAAAAAGCTAGCAAGTTGCTAATACACTAGGTTAACTCCAAATTAGCTATTAAAACTTCAATAAATGCTAAATTAGCCAAAATAGCTAGCAAGTCTATAATATATTAGCTTAACGCCAAATTAGTCCAAAAAGAGGATGCTGAAGACGGGCTTAGATGGAGGAAACTGATTCGCTGTGGCGACCCCTGATGGGAAAAGCCAAAAGGAAAAGAAGAAGACCAAATTAGTCCAAAAAAAACTTAATGGATGCCAAAATGGCCAAAAAAGCTAACATGTTGCTAATATATTAGCTTAACACCAAATTAGTCCCAAAAACCCTATGTGGATGCCAAATTAGTTAAAAAAAAGCCAAAAAGTTGCTAATATATTAGCTTAACACCAAATTAGTCCATAAAACTCCAGTGGATGCCAAATAAACTTAAAAGAAAGCAAAAAAAAAGTTGCTGAAATATTAGCTGAATACTAAATTAAGCCCATAAAACTCCAGTGGATGCCAAATTAGCTTAAAAAAAGCTAACATGTTGCTAATATATCAGCTTAACACCAAATTGG
The DNA here is from genome assembly GCF_002922805.2 of Oryzias melastigma. NCBI lineage: Eukaryota > Metazoa > Chordata > Actinopteri > Beloniformes > Adrianichthyidae > Oryzias > Oryzias melastigma. The sequence goes on from NC_050513.1 coordinate 4,095,786, forward strand.
CCCCAAAAAAGTCTATTCAAAAATTGCGTAAAATTTAGAAAAAAATTGTAAAATACCAGAAATATACACTTAAATGTCCTGAAGATGCTGAACTTTTAGATACCAAAATTGCATAAATTGTGATTTACTTTATACGTGTCAACAAAGGTCTAGAAGAAAGCTGAAAGGAGCAGGAGAATCACTACAGCTGAGAAGCATTCACACGATAATTAGACATCAGTGAATTAAAGAGACCCTAAAGCAGAAGTGAAATGCAGTATTTTCTGATTACAGTTTCAGTTTAATCACTGTTATCAACCAAACACACTTTCCTGAAGATGTTCCATAACTTCTGAAGCTGTTCGGTTTGTAGAACCCCAGCCCGTATTCATCTGTGTTTCTGCATTGTGTCGGCTGCAGGAGCGGGACAGGTACGCATACAAGATCCACCTGCCCGAAACGGTGGAGCAGCTGAGAAAGTTCAACGCCAGGAGGAAGCTGAAGGTCAGTGTGGATGAGTGGCTCGGTGTGGTCTGCAGGGGCAGGAAGTTGCGCAACTCAGCTGCTTCTTATTACTCACACGGCTTTCTTGAAAGACGGGCCGCACAGTGGTGTAGTGGTCGACGCCGTTACCTCACAACGCTTCTGCGGGGCGATGAGATGGGGGTTTTCTCTGCTCCTGCATGCTTCATAGAATGATTGGTGACTGAATTGTCCCTTAAGACCCACGCCAATCATTTTTTTAGTTATTTTAAAAAGGGATGGCCCGATATCATTTATTACAGATAACCAATATTTTCCCTGCAGCTGATATTTGCAGATGCCGATATTTAAGTTTCTAGAATAAAACAAAGTTTAGAGATTTCCTTTTTAGAAAATACAACAACCTTGCCAACAATAGTATAAACATGGATCCAAAATAGAAACTTAGCGTCAATATTCAAATTTCTCAATACGTGCAGCCAAGATGCACTTTGATGGACTGACCGGACATCTTCTTAGACGGTCCACGTTTGGGTTTTGTTTTTGGCTGCACATATTTAAAGTTAAACTTAAACTCACAGTCCCATTAGCTCTCACGCATATATATGTGTGAATGTGTTCTTGTATTTATTACCTGGTGGAGCGTTAAGCTGCAGAAACAGTCGCTTTGAGGGAACCATTTGGAGGTTTAACCAAAATCCAGACCTTAACCCGTCCTTTGAGTCCGTGTCACCATTAAAAACATTTAGTCCTGGCCATACATATTTAGAAAATAACGTGCTAATAAACACTTTCTGACTACTAGCCATGTCAAAGCAGACTTCTACTGAGATTTTTTGGGGCTAATTTGGAGTTAAGATGAACAATTTCTGACCACTAGCTATGTTAAAAACCTAGCTAGTGGTCTGACCCAATAGTTACCGGCTAGCTAATTAGCAGCTATGTAGTATATAAGTAACATAGCTAGCGGTCCTAGCTTTTAGCCCAATAGCTAGCTATGTAGCAGCTACGTAGTTTGTATGTAACATAATTAGCGGCCCTAGCTTTTAGCCCAATAGCTAGCGCCTGGCTATGTAGCAGCTATGTAGTATGTATGTAGCATAGGTAGCGAACCGACCTTTTAGCCCAGTAGATAGCAGCTAGCTATGTAGCAGCTATGTGGTATGTATGCAACAAACTAGCAGCCCAAGCTTTTAGCCCAACAGCTAGCTATGTAGCAGCTATGTGGTATGTATGCAACAAACTAGCAGCCCAAGCTTTTAGCCCAACAGCTAGCTATGTAGCAGCTACGTAGTTTGTATGTAACAAAGCTAGCTTTCCAGCTATCCAGCCATACAGTTTAGAGCCAGACAACCAGCTCACCGGCCTTGTGGTAGAGTGTCCCCCTTGAGACTGGAGGGTCGTGAGTTCAAACCCAGCCAGAGTCAAACCAGTGACTCTAAAAATTGGACCCAGTGTCTCCCTCCTTGACAATCTGGGTTGAGAGATTGGGTTGGGGTGGGGTTTAACAACCAGTTGGTTCCTGTGTCCCATTTGTTCTCCGCTTTTGACCCCGACCCCTTCTCCAGGGTAGGGGTCAAAAGCGGAGAACAAATGGGACTTGAACTTTAATGATGGACTAATTGTCTATAAATGGATGCATCAGAATGAGGGCGGAGCAGGGAGCTTGTGGCCCCGCCCAGCGTGTCTTCTGATCTTTTTCCACCTCATTTTTGTCATCTGCTCCTGATTCAGAATGATTTGAATACTCAGAAAAGCCTAATTTTCTTTATAAATGTCCTCTATCAAAGGAATGTTCATTTTTCTTGGAGTGGGTCTTAAAGAGTGTGTGTTGGTACGTCCAGGCTGTTCCCCGCCTTTGACCCCTTTGGGGTCCTCTTTGACCTTATGGGGATCAGGTCTGCCCCATGCAGACTCTCTAGGTTGTAGCTGTTCTGCTCCTGCTGTTTCTCCCAGGGTGCGGTGTTGGCTGCAGTTTCCAGCCACAAGTTCAACTCTTACTACGGCGACCCCCCCGAGGAGCTCCACGACTTCTCCGACGACCCGACCTCCTCAGGTAAGGCGCTTTCTCAACTCGTCTGTCTGAGCTACGAGTCCCTGGCTTTAGACCAGCGTTGCTCAACAGCTTCACTTCCTCGTCTCAGCCTTAACTTTCGTTTCCTACCAGAAGACGCGGCGCCTGCCGATACGTATCAGCTGGTAGAAAGCGATGGGGGGGTTGCAGAGCGATAAGCGCAGGTTTCAGTGCTGCATCTGCTGCAAAAGCAGAGGAAGCACACATTTATCGCACGCCGGGGCTCTGCTGAGCCCAGCACTTTTTTTGGCAGTCACACTTCCTGGTTTATTTTTGTCCGCGCGGCTCCAGACGCCGGCCATCGACTCCCCTGCAGCATCTTTGGCTTGCTTTTGCCGTTTCCTCTTTGCCTCCCCGCTCTTCTCCCTTTTCACTTTGAGGAATGAAATGTCATCTCTGCTCCTCTAATCCTGATCTTTTGTGGTGTCTCTCTTCTGCTACGCCGCCTGTAGGATTGTTAGCTGCAGAAAGTACGTATCCCTCTCCACACGTGTGTCTCGAATCACCATGACAACCTCTCATTTGAGCCAAAATCACAAAAATAAAGGGAGCTGCATGCAAATTGAACTGAAAATGAAGTGAAATGGTCAATCGAAGGATTTAAAGGGAATTTGGATCTTTGTTGTTGTCAGAAGAAACTGACCGTTTTTCATTTCAGGAGCCAAAAAAGGGTGAATGACGTTTGGTTCCCTGAGCAGAATTTCTTTATTATGATGTAGGTCAGCGGTGTCCAATTACAGGACTTTCCAACCAACCTGTCATCGAAGCTCCTTATTGGCTAAACACACCTGATCCGGGTAATCGACAGCAGATGAGGGAGGCAGGAGGCCTGGATTTAAATATTCCTCAGAAGCGGCATCTCATTAGTCAATCCTGATTGGCTACAGTAAATCAAACCTGATCATATCTGAAATCATCCAGTAGCTAGCTAAAAATAAGTCAGGGAGACTGCTGACTCAGCCATGTCGACCGTCGGAGTCAGCAGCTCCGCCTAACCAAAACTACCTAAAGAAAACAAATAAACAAAGCCCACAAACTAAGACTACCAAACCCCAAACTAAAATAACAAAGCCCAGCAGTGAAAGACTGCTGAGGACAAAGAGGGGAAAAATGTCCGTCCAGGTTTTGATCAGTAGAGATCGAGCCGCCCAAATGGTTCTGTTACGGTTACAGGTTGCTGACCGCTACCCTAGTGGATGTTAATCTCAAACGCCATCATCACCACCAGCAAATCGGCTACTAATGGTCGCCAGGCTGTACTCGCCTCCCCGTGTTCCATAGTGAGACACTGAAATGGATGCTGGGAGAGACAATTCCCTGAAACCGCCCACTTGATGAGTTTGAAGAAATGCTTATCTCGAACGATGGCGTGCTGTTCCGCCGGCTGCTTCTAGAGAGGGTGAGTCGCTATCGTCAACCAATCAAGATTGACCTCGTGAGATAAAAGCCTCTGAGGAAACATGGTAAAAAATCTCGCCTGAAGTTCTAGTTGCGTGCGTTCAAATGGATTCTGCTCAGTTCAGGTTTTTATCCGCACAAAGTAGTCCTTGTTTTTCACGGTTGAACGTGTTGAGGAGTTTTAACTTGAGGTCAATTACTTTATTTGCGTGTCGTGACTTCTTTAGGGTTGCGTGTAGCATCTATCTAGACGCCGTTCTCCCAGTTTCTAAAACTGCTTACTATCATTCTGTTGAGGTCTTTAACTCGTGAAGTCTTATTACGGCTTATTACGTATAACTATATTGTAGTAATAGCTTCCTTTTCTGACGTATGTGGTTCCTGAAAGGAGAAACGGTCAGTTTTAGCATCTTTTTCTGCCGTCATGCAGGTTTTCCCTCCATTTTTGTCTCGTGTTTGATCTCAGTGATGTCATTTTTATGAACCAACCCCTCCCCCGCAGCTGACCTCTCACCTGAACTCTGCCCTCTGCTGACATTCACCTTCTGTTGAGTCCAGTGATGTTGTGATATTTAAATTGAATTGGATCAAACGGATGAGCTGAAGGTGAGCGTCGGCAGACGTTTTGATGACGTCCTCTCTGCTCAACCAGCATGATCTCCTCCCCCGCTTCACTCTGCTTCTGAAACGAGTTTTTTTTTTGCAGCTCTGAGACGATCCGAGAAAGAAAAGAAAAAAAAGAATAGTTTACTCGCCATGACTTTTAGGAGCGAGCTGAAGGAGGAAATGAACTCTGACCACACTTTTTCACTTCTGGTTGCAGCCTTGTGCTCCCCTGCTTTTACTGACTCCTATGAGCCGATCGCTGAACTGTGTGATTTCTCATCCTGATTTCCCATAATCCATCATGAAAACTGTGATTTTCTTCTGAAGTGACTTTGCTCTGATGTTTCTCTGGTTTTGCTGCATGTACTGTGTGGGCGGTGCAGCAGGTACTTTGGGGCTAAATCGTTTTTTGTGTGTTTGTCGTTGTGTTTCTGTGTGGTGTCGTACTTGATTTATCTATTTATTTACGTTTGCCTGCGTTGGACGTGTTTGCGGTTCTCCGTGTTGAATGCTCGGTGTTGTTGGCGTTGCGGGCCTCCACCCCAGGTGTAAAACGCTGCTGCGTGTGTGCAGGGGCAGTTTCTCAGGTTCTGGACAGCCTGGAGGAGATCCACGCTCTGACGGACTGCAGCGAGAAGGACATGGACTTCCTGCACAGCGTCTTCCAGGACCAGCACCTCCACACTCTTCTAGATGTAAATCCCTCAGCTGCAATACCAAGCCGCTCCACTAGGTGTCAGCGCTAACCTGTTGGTGTCCTTTCAGCTTTATGACAAAATCAACACCAGATCATCTCCTCAGATCCGAAACCCTCCCAGTGATGGAGTTCAGAGAGCCAAAGAGGTGAGAAGATCTCCTCAGGTTTTAAGCTGTAGAGCTTCTTCAGCTCCTAATTTTGTTTTGTTCTGATCAGGTGTTGGAAACCATCGCTTGTTACCCGGAGAACCTGGAGGCCAAGGAGCTGCGGCGGATCCTCACGCAGCCTCACTTCATGGTGGGATGTCACAGTCATTAGAAAGTAGGGAATCGAACCTGCAGCCAAAGCAGATTAGCACTAGAGCCGATTTTCAGGGCGGAGCCTGACGCCGACTTTAGTCTCCTCAGTCTGAAGCCGTAACGCCGACGGCTGCAGATGTCACTCCTCGAGTTCGCGTCAATCCTCTTATCCTGGTGTGACCCAAACCTGAGAGGATTTAGAGCGCCGGCGCCGTTAAAGCTCCGGGATCTTTATGACAGAGACACACCGGCGAGGAATTTCCCCCAAACTGTAACCTGACGTTTCTGCACCTGCGGTGAGGGGAGGAGCCTGGTTAAAGCCTCGATGTGGCTGGAGTAGTTAGTGTCAGAGGAGGAAAAGAGAAGAAGATTCAGATCCTCTGGAAAAACCTGGTGGATTTGGTTGTTCTGGTTCTGAAACCAGCTGGAAGTTTCATGCCGTTTTCTTGTGGATTTTTCATTTTTTTGTAGCTACTGGTTCTGGTTCTTTGATATTCAGCGGTTTTATCAGCTAAAAGCTAATGAATCCTGTTCCGGTTTTCTGGTTTGTGCTTCAAAGATGAGTTTCCTAGCTAGTTTACGGCTTCAAAGATCATCAATTTATGACAAAATGTTGTTTATATTGAAGTTTGGAACCTTTAGGGCCTAGAACTCCGTTTTTGTCTACCTTTAGATCTACCTCTGTATTTTGAATTTGAAAGACTATCTACTTCCTTATTTGGTATCATTTCAATCAGCACAACTTCACCTTTGTGATACTACCTTTAATTAGTCATTTTTCTATGTTATATTCACACACTAGACATAAAATCATGCAAAATTCTGTCTGGAAAAATGGGATTCATTTTTATGGTTTTACATCATAGAATGAAAGTTTTAGGTGTATTTTCATAAAAACAACAAGAATAAATGTTGTCAACAAACTAATCAACATGTTTTTGAATGAAAATACAAGAAACATTCCAGGCGAAATTCACCGATTTCCTTTGAGCCACCGTAGATAGAGGAACATCACAGACCTCACGGCTCCATGATGTGATCTTCATGATGTAGTTCAGTCTGCTTGTGTGGCTTCAGCTGCCAGGCAGCCCAATAAGTAACAATTTCTCTCCTAAGAATTCCAGGAATTCTGTTTTTTTTTTAAAGCTAATTTTCTTTATTTTATTTGTGGAAAATAATACGTTTTTTTTTTTTTTTTTTTTGGAGAAGTTTAATCCAGCTGGATTTCAGGTTTCTGCTCACAGGTGGAGGCGTGTCTGTCCATTCTGAACTGCTCGCCTCCTCCGACGTCGGTGGGCGGGACTTTTGTGGTGAACCGCGGGGTTTCCATAACTTTCATACAACGCCGGTCCTCATTGTTTTAGAAAATTCACGTCGGTCCCAATCTCAGAATCAAATAACGACCAATTTCCTCGATTTCTAACAGCAGACTGCTCCATTAGGCTCCGCCCCTCACAGCAGGTCCTCTGCTCCGCATTATTTATTAAAATAAAAGATCTCTTTAGTCCATAAACAACAAAATATATGCCATATTATCTCTTTAACTCAATAAAATGTCAATCACAAAATATTCAAATAAATGTGTTTATTTTAGAAAGATTTATTACCCTAATCTCTCGTCTGAGGACATCCATCGGTTCTAGAAAGTTGACCAAAAACAACCTTATTGAAAACTAATGTAATGGATGTAGATATTTAAATTGAACATGATTTATATTGATGGATCTCTTCTCCTCAAAGGAATTGTTTGTTTGATCTGAGCATAAACACTTCAGCTCTTCGGTTTTTATTAGGACTGAAGTTCCTGCTGGAGAATGAACGTCATTTGGATGATTTGATGTTCAACGTTCAAAGCAGATTGTTGCTCCTGAACAATCGGAGGATCTGAAATGGAGTCTAGATTGGATCAAATCTGAATTTAATGGCCGTAATATCGGTTTGAAGCTGCAGAATCTCGTGTTCTTTTCTGCTCCTTCAACCTGCGGTGGAAACCTTTGATGCCTGAGATAGAAGACATTAGTTCAGCAGAGCTTCATGAAACGTCTTCTGAAGCTGAGAGGTTATGAAGAATGTCACCAGCTGCGATCGCCGTTGTTTCTGCATCGGCGCAGCTGCAACAGTTGCAGTTTCAGCCACAGCAGCACGGCGTTCTCGGCGCTGAAGAGCTGTTCCGTTTGTCTTCAGGCTCTTCTCCAGACTCACGATGTGGTCGCCCACGAGGTGTACAGCGACGAGGCGCTGAGGGTGACGCCCCCGCCCTCCTCGCCGTACCTGAACGGCGACTCCCCCGACAGCACCAACGGAGAAATGGACCTGGAGAACGTGACCCGGGTTCGGCTGGTCCAGTTCCAGAAGAACACGGACGAGCCGATGGTGAGAAGGGGAAAAGTTCCAGAAGATTGTATTTATTAATAAAAAAGATTGTATTTATTAATAAAGAAGGTGTTTGGTTAAATGTTGTTTTAATGTGTTTATAATATGAAAGAGAAGTCATATCCAGTCTGATTTAGTGCAATACAATTTGTGGTTTTATTTCCAAATTGGAATAATATAGCATATCTTTTTCATAATATTGTTTCT
>NC_050513.1:4104074-4122472 GCF_002922805.2 Oryzias melastigma
AATAAAACATTTTTTTAAAGTGGCCAGATTTGTTCTGAGTAGGTTCTGAGTTAAAAACCAAGATGTAAATCTCCCATCCTTTGATTCAAAATATCTAATAACGTTTTAATGTGCAAATCGAAGGAGAGTTTAGAAAAAGAAAAGTCTAAAAGTGGTATTATGTTATTATCTTTTCATTGAAATTAACCACTTCTTTCCATGTTGACTAGGGATGTAGGGAAAAATTGATTTGATGACGTATATCGCGATATTTATCGGTGTATCGATTAAAAAAGACGATATTTCATTTATAGTTCCGCCTCTGACTTTTGTTTTCTCCTTAAACCCTCGACCAGCAGAGAAATTTACCAACAGAAAAGCTTCATGAGTTTGTGGGTAAAAGCTACTAGAGATTATCATAAAATAAAATAAATGTTACAGTTTTATTAACATCTGTGGGGGGGGGAGTCACAAAGGCGGTGAAATCTAGGGAAAGGGTCACAGAGAGGGCAGGAATGCAGGTTTCCATGACAACGGGCTCTGCTTATTGCACTGGTTCATCCAAGGGAGTGTGTCCTTGGCTCGGGGGTCCCAGATACAGCTTCTGCCTCTCTTCTGAATCTCCAGGAATATTTACTGATCTGGTCAATTTTCGCAGTTTCTTCCAAGTCGAGCCGTAATTCACTCCAAGATGTTTCCAGATTCACAAGTGAGACTTTGATGCGATACACTCAGGCAAAGAGAGCATCGACATTGGTCTCCAGTCCGTTCAGTTTGTTATTCAGAGTCTCTACGGCTCAGTGTCCCATTCCAAAGCACTCCCCGCCGCCTTTCGCCGCCTGATCATTAATCCAAAGATGTAAATGTACCGTTGGGTTAGAATGCTAAAATCAAACCATCCATGAATGTCAGAGCTGCTTCATGGCGGTGATGTTCTCCTCTGCAGGGCATCACTCTAAAGATGAACGACCTCAACCACTGCATCGTGGCGCGCATCATGCACGGCGGCATGATCCACCGACAAGGTACGACCGAGAGCTTCACCTTTCACCCGCTTTCATATCCGAGGATGTTCCCGCGTTTGTTGACGACTGCTTCCCTTCAGGGACTCTGCACGTCGGAGACGAGATCAGAGAGATCAACGGCATCAGCGTGGCCAACCAGACGGTGGAGCAGCTGCAGAAGATGCTGGTGGGTGACTCTCGTTCCTCAGATGATCTGACAGAGTTCAGGAGGATGTTCTGATGTGCTGTGACTCCACAGAGGGAGATGAGGGGCAGCATCACATTCAAGATCGTCCCCAGCTACCGGTCCCAGTCCATGTCTTGTGAGGTGGAGTTTTACCGACACACGTTAGTCGTTTTGTTCCTCACCATCAACGGAGCCTAAACGAGTGTTTTCCTGTTACAGAAAGAGTCTCCGGATTTGTCCCGACAGTCGCCCGCTAACGGCCATGCTAGCGTGACCAGCTCCATCCTGGTGAGTTTGACGCTTGATCGTTGAGGGTATGAGTTTTCAGATGACTTTCTGACACGACACGATTTGCCCTCAGGACTTGCCGTCAACGATCCAGCCCAAAGGCCGCGTGGTGAGACCGACTCTCACGATGTTTGTCTTGAGTAGAACGTTGGTTTATGTTTGTCCTTCATCCATGACTTGGGTTCTTCATCACACCTCTGTGGATTTCCTCCAACCTTTTCTTTGCATGTGTGTGTCTCTGTGTGCATGAACTTCAAAGATCTCCAGACCTGCCATCAAGGACAAACTGTCCATCAAGGTGAGCTGTGTGTCAGTGGCTCCACCTTCCATCTGTGTTCTGGCTCGCGTTGGTTTTTAGAGCATGTTCTGGTTCTAGACGGACCTCCAGGAGTCGATTTTCTTTCTTCGGTTCTGCTTCCTCACGTGTTTGACACTTGTGCACAGATCTACGTGCGTGCGCAGTTCGAATACGACCCGTCCAAAGATGACCTCATCCCCTGTAAAGAGGCGGGCATTCGCTTCCGGGTGGGCGACATCATCCAGATCATCTCCAAAGACGACCACAACTGGTGGCAGGGAAAGCTGGAGAACACCAAGAACGGCACAGCGGGCCTCATCCCGTCACCGGAGCTGCAGGAGTGGTGAGTCCAAAACTTTCTCACTCCCGACTCGTCATACATGGACATGTGGTTCAGGTCCCCTTCACGTCACTTTGTGACGTTTTGGGGGTCCCCAACTCGTCTTTCTGTTCCCATTAAATCAGGGGTCCCCAACCCTCGGGGCGCAGTATGGACGCAGTAATGGACTTACCTCCTCCCCTCCTCTATCTGCCTCTTTTCATTAGTTTGGTATTTATTACACCTACAAATAAAGATCATCCTTAATATTAAAAATTGATCATGTCCACCATTTGCAGCAACTTCCACTTTTCCAGGTCCCGGGTTCAAATCCCGGACGAGCCCCCAAATTGTTCCGGTTGGCTCTGAACCATAACAAGTAAAATGAGAGACGAAACCAGTTTTAGTCCTTAAATGTGCATGAGAATAATAAACGGCCAAAATAACACAAATCGTGAAGGTGTGCTGTTGCACGAGTGTCTGGGAACGAATATGCATGTTTGTCAATAGAGGAAAACAAACACAAGCCAAACAGGGCGAATGTATGCGGGTATGTACCTTCAGAAATCTCTGAAGTAAAATGAGCCAAACAGAGATTGGTTTGTATCTGATTAGAAGGACCAAACTGTAGATGTGTCTTTATAGGTATGGTTTTGGTTTCACGTTAACTTGAAGTTAGTGTTGCAGAGATGTCTGATGACCTTCCACGTCTTGTGGTCCTTCAGGCGTGTAGCATGCATAGCAATGGAGAAGACCAAGCAGGAGCAGCAAGCCAGCTGCACCTGGTTTGGGAAGAAGAAGAAGCAGTACAAGGACAAGTACCTGGCCAAGCACAACGCAGGTCTGTACCCCGGCATGGAGAACGTTTGTGGCACGCAGACCGGGTCCCTCAGACTGTCCTCCTTCTCTGCTGAAGCCTCAGTTGTGCTTTCCAATTGTTTTTGTTGATGTTGTTGTTTTGAGTGGAGTGTATCTTCTAACGGCGTTTCTAATTAACCCTCCACACCTCCCCTCTGTCCATCTTTCATGCCGTCTCTTACCCAATGACATGGCTGCCTGTAAGTAACAACTGAAGCTTCATGTGTTTCCTGCTGTAGTTTCAACCGTAGATCCAGAAATGTTTGTGTTTGACTCCAGCAGCATCTTCATCCTGTTAGTCATTAAGAGTCACGATAGACAGGAATGACTGTGTCTCCTGTGTTGTTCAGTCTTTGATCAACTAGACCTGGTCACGTATGAAGAGGTGGTGAAAGTGCCGTCCTTTAAGAGGAAAACCCTGGTCCTTCTAGGTGAGTCGAACATCTCTGGGATTGATGCACTTTCACACACTGATGGGGACTTTTGGCTAGCTTATAATGAACTATGACCCAAATCGTCGGCCGCTTTGTTATCAGCTGAAGTTGTGTTGTTGTCCAGGTGCTCATGGAGTTGGCAGGAGGCACATCAAGAACACACTCATTGCCAAACATCCAGACCGCTTTGCCTATCCAATTCCTCGTAAGTACACGTGTCTGAAATGTTATAGCGGTTCTTGAGGACTAGGGAGTTCTGTAGCTGTGTGGCAGCGGAGAGACTGAGCGAGTGTGTTTGGGTTTTCTTTGCTTTCTTGATGGCAAGAAATGAGTCATCGAGTGAAACTACATGTCAGCAAAAACATGAACGTGTGAACACCAAAGCATAGGTGTCAGTATTGTGCCAGCCATCAGGAGGATGTGGTAGTTTTGTGGTTGACTGTTTTTTGTTTTTTTTCTTTCATTACACAGACACGACTCGGTTCCCTAAGAAGGATGAGAAGAATGGGACCAACTACTACTTTGTGTCCCACGACCAGATGATGCAGGACATCAGCAACAATGACTACCTGGAGTATGGCAGTCATGAAGACGCCATGTATGGAACCAGGCTGGAGACCATAAGGCAGATCCACGCTCAGGGCATGATAGCCATTCTAGATGTGGAGCCACAGGTGAGAGTTCATGGTACTGATGTACAGTCAGTTATCTGATAGGTATAGCAGGAATGAGTGTTGAGGTATAAGGTTTCTTGATGCTATATAGCAGAGCCTGTTGGGTAGATTTTTTTTAGACAAATTGTGCAGAAATGTTCCCATTTTTGAAAGAAAAGCTCTATTTTTTTTAAGCTTATCGTAAATACACTATATACTTTACCAATTTAGTGAATTATTTTAAAAAAAAGACTATTCTAGCAGCAAATATCTAGTTTTTGGTGCATAATCTACATAGATGGCTGGAGGCCCATTTCCAGCAACTATCACTCTAATATTATTAATTGTGTCAGAAGGATAAAAGATAATCATGTTTGCATGGCTGAAAACAGTTTGGCTGGTTAGAAAAGCTATAAAACTGACCCTCCTTCCTTTGAGCATCTGGAGCATCACATTTGTAGGGTCAATTAAACTCTCAAAATGGTCAGAAAAAGAGAACTTTGATGTGAAACTCAACAGTCTATTGTTGTTCTGAGAAATGAAGGCTATTCCATTAGAGAAATCGCCAAGAAACTGGAGATTTCCCGAAACAATGTGTGCTATTGTCTTTAGAGAACAGCACAAACAGGCCCTAACCAGAGCAGAAAAAGAAGTGGCTCTGCAAGGATAAATGCACTAGAGTCTCCAGCTTGAGAAACTCACAGGTCCTCAACTGACAGCTTCATAAAATAGTACTCACAAAATGCCTGTGTCAACGTCGGCTGTGATTGGTCTTAGAAATGAAGGCTATTCCATGAGAGAAATTGCAAGGAAATAGAAGATTTCCTTCAACAGTGTCTTCAGAGAACAACACAAACAGCCCCAAACCAGAGTAGAAAGAAAAGTGGGAGGCCCCGCTGCACAAGTGAGCAAGAAGATGAGTGCATTAGAGCCTCCAGTTTGAGAAATAGCCACCTCACAGATCCTCAGCTGACATCTTCATTGATTAGTACTCACAAAATGTCAATCTCAACATTGACGGTCTGCGGTTGTTCTTAGAAATGAAGGCTATTCCATGAGAGAAATTGCCAAGAAATTGAAGATTTCCTTCAACAGTGTCTTTAGAGAACAGCACAAACAGGCTCTAACCCGAGTAGAGAAAGAAGTGGCTCTGCTTCTGATCAAGAAAATAAGTGCACTAGTGTCCCCATCTTGAGAAATAGACCCCTTACAGATCCTCAACTGACAGCTTCATTAAATAGTACTCACAAAATGCCAGTGTCAACATCTACAGTGAAGAGGCAACTTCAAGATGCTGGCCTCCCAACAGGTTCTCGCTCCCGACTCGTCACATATTGACGCATGCAAAGGACCCTCTGCTTCAAAACTTGAAGCTTTGGGGGTACCCTTCTCGTCAAGATGTGACGAGCTGGCTGGTCCAATTAGATAATGGCAGCGAACACACAAGGGTCCCGGGACCCGACCTGCAGCTGTGCTGGGTCAAAAATGTGATGAGCTGGCGGATCCAGTTGAATCAAGCCTCCCAACCACCAGCTGCCGGGATGCAGGGCGCCAGTATACCCGGTACCGGAGGCAGCACCGGACGCGTGACAGTATCGCAGCAGTACCGGAACCCGACCAGCAGCAGGTCGATGCGTCCTCTTTTGATGCGCTGGCTGATGAATCACGGCTCTCAGACGCCGGGTCTCCTAACCTGACGCAGGGCGCGACGGTATACCCGTTACCGGAGGCAGCACTGGACGCGCTACGGTCCCGGTACCCGCTGCCTGGACCCTTGATTTATTGGGCATTTATTCGAAACCCCCCGATGAGTCAGCTTGTGACGCCCTAGCAGCTGTCTCCTTTTTTTCTCTCACTGTGAGAGAGTTCTGTAAAGCTAGATCGTGATCACACAGTCCGACTAGTTCCAGCACACGGAAATAAGTGATACCGAGACGCACATTCTCAACCATAGAAATAACGTTACTTTAATTTCTGCTTCATGAACTAGCAAAAGTGTTGGATTTTTTTACATTATTGATCCACAGGATCAACAGACTCCAAGTTTTAATGATTCTTGACAGCTGTAGGGTCAAGAGAGAATTTCACAAATTAAATTAAGTTTTCATTTTTCATTTAAAAATTATTATAATGATCCAGGTTTGTGTCTGTTGTGCACTTGGTTTATTAAAATATCAGTAGGTGGCGCTGTTTTCCCAGCCAATCCAACTTGTTGGAGGGGCTTCCAGAAAAGATTAGTCAAATTTTTCCAGATTACCTCAACAAAATAGTAGGTCTGCAATGCTGGAATTGCTGCAAATGGTGGAATCTTTGATGAAGTCAACCGGCACATAAAGAAAACCAGGGTTTGAAACACTACTGACCCTGTTCTATGTCTTCTAACCCACAGGCACTCAAGATCCTGAGGACTGCAGAATTTGCCCCGTACGTGGTCTTCATTGCTGCCCCAACCATCACTCCAGGCCTGACTGAGGTATGCACACACCTAGAGGGTGTTTGGCCAAACGCAAGCATGTTCCAAACCCTCAGTTCACCAGATGACAGCTATCCACCAATTCAATCACACTGTCCTATGCATCCAGTCTGTGTGCTCAAGCTTTACTGTCCAACTCCCATTGATTGTTTGATCAAACCTTGCATGATCCTTGTTGCTCCTGTCTCTGTTGCCGTAACACTTTGGTTTCAAGCATGTTTGTATTTCCTTTGGCACGCTCATTTGCACCACAGATGCCTAAATGGTGCAGGAAGCTTCCCGTGAGTATGCATGTAGCCGTAGAACATCCACAGTCCGCCGTGCAGTTGCGGTAGTCCCCGAGACCCTTCACCCCTTCTGTGAAACAAGACTGTTCCTAAGATGTCTCCTGTCCTCCAGGACGACTCTCTCCAACGCCTCCAGAAAGAGTCGGAGATGCTCCAGCGAACCTACGCCCACTACTTCGACCAGACCGTCATCAACAACGAAATCGACGACACCATCCGCCTGCTGGAGGAGGCCGTGGACCTGGTCTCCACCGCCCCCCAGTGGGTCCCCGTCTCCTGGGTTTACTGACGGAACTAAGACCCCGCCACGCATCTGTACATAAACAGACTTCACCTCATCTGCTTCTGTTTGTACATATATACATAAACATCTGTACATACAAAAAAAAAATATGACGATGAAACATATAGTTGTGTCCTGTTGAAGGGTGAAGAGCAAGAGCTCCTTCATTTTAAAATTTCTGTTATTTTTAAACAGACAGAAGCATCGGAAAGGCAATAGGCTCCTCCTTTGGTACTCTGTATCGCTCCCACCCCGACCCCCCCAGACTGTAAAGAGACTGAACGTCGAAGCACATAAGAAGCTGCTACAGTGGCGACAAGTTCACTGTCTGAGCTCCTAAAGCACAGGACTCTGGGCAGTCTCACAACGTAACCCCGCCCCCCGATACCCTGAAAGGTCTCTGTTTACATCTGAGTTTGCACAAACGTGGACAACATCAACAAAGACTTGTGGTCTCTTGGGTTTTTGTTGTCCTCTCCTCCTTTTATTTTCAGAAGCAAAGGAATAAAAAAAGAATTAAAGCACAGACAAAAATACAAACACTGCCTTATCGGAGCCTCGAGGGGGAAGAAGTCCAGAACACCTATGCACACCCCCCAGTTACTACCACACGGACCGCCAACGCTTTCCCCTAAAGCGCTGAGCCGATGGATGGGCGGGGCTTCAAGGAGGCATAGACATGCAAACCTGTCTGAACTGTTAACTGTCGTCTTTCAGATTCTACGGAGTGTTTGTCCGGGAGACCAGAACCAACCGTTTTTGTGTGTAAATGTTCGATGGTGCGTACCCACATCATGAGTGAAACACTAAAGAGCCAGTGTGTGTATATTAACCCCCTAAAAGAAGCTCGTATGTGACATAACCTTCTCATACTTTGATGGCCACCTGTGGACAAACGGTCCCCCCTCCCCCCAGAACCCGCGGGGATCAAACTGTGACGCGGTCGCTGTCGGACCGCCTCCAGAGTCGATTGTTTTCTCTTCATGTCCTGTGTAAATGACCTCTGCAGTATGAAATGTTTCCTTTTTGTTATTTCATTTTTAAAGAAAATATATTTGATTTGACGTGTTTCTATGCTTTACACTGATTCTTTCATACCAAAAACACACTCTTAAAACAACTATAAGAATCTCTTTCTACACGTACACTACAGTATTGGCTTACAGCTGGCACTTTTTAAACAAACCAATACATAACAGACTTTGATACTAATTCTATAAACATGACTTATTCTAGACCAGGGGTGTCAAACTCAATCACGCAAGGGGCCAAAATCCAAGACACACCTTAGGTCGCGGGCCAGAACGGATAAGTATTAATTGAACACTCTTTAACAAAATTTTTAAAACTTTAAAACCAAAATTTTTTAACATAATTATGATCTACATGGATAGCATTAATTGCAATAGTGTGAATGCTGTAAGCTGAATTTGGCTGCTGAATATGCTAGTGCTGATAGCTGAAGATGCTGAAATTGATGGCTAAAAACACTAAAGCTGATAACCAGCTAAAATATTAGCTAAATGCCAAATTAGCCTAACAAAACAAGACAAAAAAACAACTTGGGTTAGCCAAAACAGCTAGCATGTAGCTGAAAAATAGCTAAACTTCGCAATATCCTAAAAAAACTGGGAAAAAAAAATCCTAAATTGGCTAAAATAGCTAGCATGTAACTGTTAGGTAAACTCCTAAACAACCTAAATTTTTTAAAAGAAAAGCCTAAATTACCCAGAACAGCTAATATGTGGTTGAAATATTGGCCTTACTCCAAGACAGCCTAAATTAGCCAAAACAGCTAGCATGTAGCTGAAATATTAGCTGAACTCCAAAACAGCCTTAAAAATGAAAAAAAGCCTATATTAGCCAAAACAGCTGGCACGTAGCTAAAATAATAGCTAAACTTTGCAATATCCTAATAAACTGGAAAAAAAAAATCAAATCCTAAATTGGCTAAAATAGCTAGCATGTAGCTGAAATATTAGCTAAACTCCAAAATAGCCTTAAAAAGGGAAAAAAGGCCTATATTAGCCAAAACAGCTAGCATGTAGCTGAAATATTAGCTTAACTCCAAAACAGCCTTAAAAAATCTTAGTAGACACCAAAATGGTCCAAAAAGCTAGTAGAATGCCTTTTTTTTTTACTTTAAAACCGTGACTTTTTAACACAATTATTAAAAAAGGCAGGAATCTTATTCCAGAATAAATCAACTTAAACCTTAAATTAAAAAAATATAAATATATATTTTGTCAAAATTATGCAAGTTAGGAATTAGCACAAGATAACATTAGACCATTAATAACAATAAAATAAAAGGTTTTGGAGTACCGGATATGATTACCCGGAGGGTCGGACCTGGCCCCCGGGCCTTGGCTTTAGCACATAGAAACACAAAGAATACTTTCTGCTAAAAGTACTAAATCACTTCATGCGTCTTCTATGGTTCACGTTCAGTCTAAACAGAATGCAAAGTAGCCATAAACCTGAACAACACAAAAAAATATCCTTGAGAAATCTAAGACTGAATAACTGGTAATAGCTAAAGTGCCCTCTAGAAAACACACATGATTTCTTGAGGGATGCATAGAATCACTATGGACATAATGGAAATCGTCAAATACACACATCTGTACATAAAAAAACATCACTTCTACATTAACCCATTCTTAATGGACTGACATCTTAAAACTACTACGCCTGTTTCCATCTATATCTGATTCTCTATGGAATCACTCAACTAAATACAGTAGAAGACATTACAACCAACACAACTGATACTGTTTGCCAAGATATAAATCCAATTATTATGATCACCAATAAATAACTTTACTATCTTTAACTACAAATTCGGACCATCACTGGCCAGTTATTAAAAACATCCTCTGATCCTCCTACGAAACGCATATCTCCACATCTGTAAGAACACCGGTACTCATTCATTTAATCATTCAGGGAACATAAAGACATTTATACTCTATTTTCTTCCATAAATACACAGCTATGTATTTGTCCATGTATGTGTCGAATCGTCTTTGGGCAAGACACTGAACCCCACATTGCCTCTAATGTTTGGTAGTGTGTGAATGTGTTTGGATGAATGGGACTGTGGCTGTAAACTGCTGTCCTAGGAGGTAGTAAAGCACTACACAAGTATATACCATTTATTTAGCTCTATAACTCATAAAAACATGTAAACAAAGGCAAATACACGCAAACCAGAAAAAGATGAGTCTCACTACTTAAACTAATAACCCTGGAATTACTTTAACTTTAAAGACAAACGCACATCGTAGATAGGTCAAAGTATAACTATTCCGTTACTGTATACATCATTTATGTTACTCTGTACATTTCATAAGGAACAGGTTAAAAAAACATTTAAAATCTGATATTATTCTTTGCATCAAAATGCATCTCATAAGGATTTTGTAGTAAAAAATATATTTCTCCAGTTTGGACCTTAGGCTCCTCTCATCAGTGCAGCTTGTTCATGTGTGAAATGAAAGACCTTGACTGCTAAATGCTAATCTTTGCTAACAGCCCTGACAGGATTCATTACCACCAAAGCCCCTTCAAGAGTCCAAAGATATGTGCATTACCATCATGGCTTCCCCTCTAAAGTCTTCTCAGCTTTACTTTGTTACTATGGATACAGATTAACGGAGAACAACAAGCAACCTTGTCAGGTAATCACAGACGGCGGGCAGATTACTGGGATCACTCGCACTACTGCAGCTG
The DNA here is from genome assembly GCF_002922805.2 of Oryzias melastigma. NCBI lineage: Eukaryota > Metazoa > Chordata > Actinopteri > Beloniformes > Adrianichthyidae > Oryzias > Oryzias melastigma. The sequence goes on from NC_050513.1 coordinate 4,114,873, forward strand.
TTTTATCAACACCTGCCCTCAGGTTTGGTCGATTCCATGAAAGAAAACAGAATTCTGCCCCTTCTACATCCAAGAACCTCCTTTTTGATCTTCTTTAGACTTCTTCTAAACCCTAACCTTTATAAATATGATGACTGTGTCGTGAACAGACTCGTTCAGTCACTGATGAAATGCTGATGACCATTTATTAGATCCAGGTGTGTGACAACAGGGAAACATCTAAAACATGTATGACAGTCTGAGATTCGCCATACATTTCATCTTGTCCGATCACTTCGTTAGGAGTCTATTGAAACCAGCCTCTTCATCAATCTCTAAGCCATTAACATGGCTGCTTAGACCAGTTTCCTTTCATTCTTGATGATGCTCTTTAGTCATACATTTTATGGAGTAACGCTCAGGATGTAGCAGGACTGGACCCAAACCACACAGCTAGCATGTGGCTGAAATATTTGCTAAACTCCAAAATAGCCGTAAAAACCCTAAAAGAAATATCTAAATTAGCCAAAACAGCTAGCATGTAGCTAAAATATTAGCTAAACTCCAAAACAGCCTTAAAAAGCTAAAAAAAAAAAGCCTAAATTAGCCAAAACAGCTAGCATGTTGCTGAAATATTAGCTAAACTCCAAAACGACCTTAAAAAGCTAAAAGAAAAAAGGCTAAATTAGCCAAAACAGCTAGCATGTTGCTGAAATATTAGCTAAACTCCTAAACAGCCTAAAACCTATAAAAGAAAAGTCTAAATTAACCAAAAGAGCTAGCATGTAGCCGAAACTCCAAAACAGCCTGAAAGCCCTAAAATGAGAATCCTAAATTAGCCAAAACAGCTAGCATGTAGCTGAAATATTAGCTAAACTCCAAAACAGCCTTAAAAAGCTAAAAAAAGCCTAAATTAACCAAAATAACCTAAAAACTAAAAAAAGAAAAGTCTAAATTAGCCAAAACAGCTAGCATGTAGCTGAAATATTAGCTAAACTCAAAAACAGCCTAAAACCTAAAAAAAGAAAGGCCTTAATTAGCCAAAACAGCTAGCATGTAGATGAAATATTAGCTAAACTCCAAAATAGCCTCAAAAAATCTTAGTTGATGGTAAAAATCTAACATGATCTGTGCCTCTGATGAGTTCATTCCTGATCAAATCCTCCCTCATTCCGGTGAAACATGTTTTAGGTTGGATACTCGAGGCCGTGACAGTTCAGACCCGTGACGCGCACGCAGAGTGTGGATGATCACGTGCTGCAGTGCTTTTTTTTCCCTTTAACTTGTAGATGCTTAATTTAATTTTAAAACAACAAAAGACAATTCTGTTCATTTTTCTGTTACAAATTTCTCATTTAATGAATAAACTTCTTTTTTATCAAAATAATTATTCCTGCTACATGGATTTGATGTGTCCCAAAACAACATCAAACATTTAACTATTAACTAGAATCAGCTGCTTAACGGAAACATGAAGCCTAAAAGCTCCATTTTACAGTGAAACCTTTCAAGTACTTTCACTGAATGTCACAAACATGTGAAGATCTTTCCAGAACAGATGCAGATCAACATCACTAAAGCAGAAATCTTAACCTGAAACTTCACTTTGGAAAATTTGACTGAAACTGGATCTAAATGTTCAATTCCAAGAGTCAATTCAGACTAAAAGTTAGTAAACATTGTTCCTTACAGGTGGTTTCATAATCCACTTGATTTATTTATTCTATTAAGATGTTTATTTTTTTTTTTTAGTTTTTCTATAACCATGTTTAGACGATAGGGTTCTCCAACAGAATCCTAATATACGTTTACCCATAATGCTTTGCAAAGAATTATTAAAAAATGTGTTTAAGCTTAAAAGCGTGGAAAGATATTGAGAGATATTGATGTAAAATTTACACATTTTTTTATTTACTTTGTAGTTTTAAATCTTAATTTGAAATGACCCATAAAATGTCTGATTAATATTTTCAGATTTGGGAGACAAAATGATGGAAACATTAATTTTTTACACAATCTGTAGTCTCTGGATGGGAAAAAACGAAATAATTTTAAAAATTGGGTATTTTTTTTTTTTTACATCTTTTTTTGTTGACTCACTTCCCAGCATGCTTTGAGAAGGACTCCATCCTCAACTGCAAGACCGAGTGCGTCCAGCAGATGGCAGCATTTCATTTAGAATATGAATTAAAGACTGGCGGTTTTAACCGGAGGACAGAAGGTGCAATATTTTATTCTTTATAACGACTATATTTCGTGATTTAATCCACATGCGTAACTCTAAAACTGTGACGTCATAATTCCAAACAGGAATTGGTCAGGTTGGTGGAAAGGCTTTGCTGCTGCTGCTGCTGGTGGTGGTGGACATCCACGCGTGAGTTTTTATCGCGCACACTCGCATGAAGCCAATTACACAGTGCTGAATCACGGTGACTTCTGGATTATTCCAAAACTGGGTTAACAGCTGCTTGCATCCATTCTCCAAATGCTTTCGGCACACACAATAACACACACAGACTCACACACAGTGCACAGACAATTGGCCTGATTCTTGGAGTGGAAGACATGTCACACCGGCCACAGAGCACAGCACTGTAACAAGGACCCGTGGGACACGGAAGAGGGGATTGGTATACCTGCCAGAGTGACTAATACTCTTCCCTGGTATGTGTGCATGCGTGCAGAGATGTGCGCCTGCAGAGTGATCCGCTCCCACTGCAGCAGAACCCCCCCCCCTCCCACCGCCGCTGCACTCTTTTGCTCATGGATCTTATTATGCTGTGACACTGTAATGAAGTGAAAATGATTTCATTTGTAGGGGGAAAACTGCAAGAGCTCCTCCTTTTCACACCTTCCATATGGCAACCCGTCAGCTCGGATGACAACATCTGGCGGCTGTCTGAGTCCACGCGGGCCCAGGTGATTAGCCGGATGTCATCAGATGATTGGAGGAATCAAGAGAAAGATGGCTGTGGGGAAGAGAAGTGCTTTTACAACAACGTCCAGCTGTTGAAAATCCAACAAAAGATCTCAAATGAGCTGTCAAGTTACCTTTCTCCCAAAAAAATGATTATTTTAGAGTTTCGTCCCCGTCGTTCTCGCTAAACTTGAGTTTTCACCATCCAGGTAGGAATTATCTCTGAATGGCGTGCGGCGTCCTCTCTAATTAAAATTGATTCAGCACTAATTAGCACATGCAGGCGAGGCCCACGGTTTACATCATGTAGAACACGACAGCCGCGCTCGTCTCTATATACAGGACCGGGCCGTGGGAGTCGTAAAAACCCAGGTGGCATTAAAAGGATCCAAACCCATGTGTAAAAAAAAAAAAATACTGTTTGCTGGTTTCACAGGCAATGTGAAAGATGAAGAAAAATAGCAGCTATAAAGACTCATTTCTGTGATTGAGTTCTGTTGCGTTGTACAATTATGTGTTTAAATTGTAGCTCCTTGAAAGATCTCTAATTTAAAGGCATAAAAAGCTAATTTTGTCTATCTGACACTTAATTAAAATAAAAAAAAGATAATAATTTAATGGTTGGATATGCTAACTAGGGGCAAACAATTCACCATCTCCAAACATAAAGAAGTTAGATAAAAACTGTTTGTTTCTAGGAAAGGCTTTGTTCTCATTTGAATTATTTACCAATCCAAAACAAAAAGTCTTTACACTTTGTTTCATGTGAAACTTAAAAAAAAAACAACCCTAATAAGGTGTTTTAGCAAAATTAGCTTAGTCCTTAACCTTTCACTGAATTTTAATATAAAGAGAACGATACAAATAGCTGATATGACCGCCACAACCTGTGCTAAACCCAGATGTACTAGCAAAAAAGGAAAATTAGCAAAACTAGCACCAGGATGTACACCTTGTAAGATCAACTTTTTCTTTTTTTTATGGTTCTTGTAGCTCTTTAGTTACCCCTCTAAAACAAAAAGCAACACTAGAATTTTTTTAATGTGACTTCCAGAACCTAAACAGCTATTTTCCAGTCGAGCTAACTTGCAGCTGGCTAACAATGAGCTGCTAGCTAGCTGGAGCAGTACAAATGTATTTCAGAAGAGAAAAACATCATTTTTGGCATGATTTAAGTTTTCTTTTATCACTAAGATTTATTATTCGTACATCTAGACCCAGATAATCTTTTTGTGCTGACATAATACTCTGCTAGCTAACCGTCAAACGATACTTAGCGACCTGAAGTTGACCAAGCAAGACATTTTAAACGTTTAAAGAAATTTCGTTTGAAGAAAACATTTCTGTACCTTAGCAAGAAGCAGTACACTTGAAGTGTATTTTATTAAGTATACTTAACTGTAACTCCCAGTATAGCAAATAGGATATGGTGTTGTGTAGGAAGCATGCTAACTGAAAACTTCTTCAGACTAAATTAAAACAATTTACAATATAGAAATTATATAAAAAGAATACATTTCAAGTATATTGCCTCACTTATAGTATACTAAAGTATGCTTCTAGTACACTTAAATAAACAATTTTTGCTACTGGGTCCCGTTAGCAGACCTTTTCTTATGCTAACAGGTGCTACTTAGTTTAGTAAAATTAGCAAACAAGAGATTTCTAATCGTAGCTTGCATGAGGATCTGCTTTTTTTGTGTTCTTAGAAATCTTTATATTTAAAAAAGTACTAATACCACACATTTTTAGTAATACATTGAGAACCTGGACAGGCTTTTATGTGTCAAGATAACTTATAGCTAGCTAAGAACTAGCTGAAACAGACAAAACAAGAGCTATGTCTGAATTTCCTTACTACTCACTGCCATTTTTTCAGTGGCGGAACCTACAATTCTAAAATCCAGTGCAGGGAAAATTTCCCACAAGTCTGCAAAAAACTAGATTCCATCAATGCTTGCTAGATTAGCAAGTATAGACCATGATGCTATGCATTTGAACGATCCGTTCTTCGTACATTTATTTATTCATTTTTACATCATTCAAGATTTCATCATCAGAGCACGCTGGATTCATAAATAGTCTTCATAAATTACTCATTTTATTAGGCCTCTAATAAATATTAATGTAAAAAAAAAAAACTGGAAAAGAAAACTAACTGGAGCACAAGTCTGAAGTGCATTAAAATTGTGATAATCTTGCTCAATATAGTCTTTTGGGGGATGAGGAAAAGTTAGTTAAGTCAGTTTTTATTTTAATTTTACTTAGTTACAATTTTGCAATTGTAAATTAACAATCTGATATTCAATCCCCCATAGATTACTGATATTTTTTGCACGTTATGTTTCATTAACACAGATAAATAAATGTATCCTACATCAAGAGTCTAGATAACTCTTCTTGTGCTAAGCTAATTGAGTGCTATCTAAGATAGTTAGCGAGCTAAAGTTGACAAAATAAGACAGTTTATGGTTTTCTAAGTATTTGTAATGCAGCAAAAAATCTTCCAGGAGAATGAATTAGAAATTTGTGACCAACATTTCTTTGATATAGTTCAAATTTAGCAGCTACTACACATAAGTGAGCAAACAAAAGAGAAGCAGTGTAAATAATTAATTGGTGATTTGATTATGACGTGGTTGAAATATCTCTATTTCCTACTTACTGAACCCTTTTTTGTTGGGCTTGGAATTTTTATAATTTCCAGAAACGATTCGATTCGATTCTGATTTTTTTCAGATTCTTTCAATTCAATTTTAAATTTATAAATGTATACACATTTGTTTAAAAATACATTAAAATCTATTATTTAATTTGAACATATTTATATTAATCTGATACGGTTCACATATTGTAAAATGTATGTGTTACATAGATTCTCTAAAGGAGAAGATCTAACAAAAATGTTCATTAACATTGTAAAAAGTGCTGCTTCTCCTGGAGGGCGTTTCTGTTTGGCCACTAGGTGGCGATCGCGCTACAGAAGTACACTTTTTTCAAGAAGAAGACAACAGTATGTGGGGGAAAAAAACGAAGTTTAAGACCATAAATAGTTACTTTCATAATATATATCCTTAAAGAGTTTGGAAAATGAATGCCTGTAAGTAAATAAAGATGGTAATTTAGTCAGTAATATATACCGAGCGTTAGCATTAGCCGTCCAATGGGAAATTCTATTGACCGTTAGCATCAAGCTAGCGGACTTTAGCTTTATGTGCTAAATCGATTTATATCTTTTGTGAATCGATTATTCATCCATTAAGCTTAAATTGATTCAACCCAGCCCTTTTTTTATAGTTTTAACTTTATTTTCAGTGCATGTAGTTTAGTCACAGCTTTAGCCAAATTTCTGGTTCTGATAGGAAACAGATTTGCGCTAATCGGCCTCAAAGCGTTCTAAATTAAGGTGAATTAGGTCTCGTTGAAGAAAAGGTGTTTAAAGCCGGCTGGCTGCTTGTTGAGGTCTAATCTGCTCATAAAACTGTGGCATGATTTTAGTTCCTAAATGCTTTCTGCTTTGACACCGGCGAGCGCGCACTGAGGTCAAACGGCGTCGGTTCCTAAAGCGTCTCTCAATGCATCGACTCCTCTGATTTAGTGTTACTCCAAAATGAGGCCGGCCCTAACGGAATAAGGAGAATTATTGATTGTTGTTTCAAGGTTTTACTGGAGACGGGAGAGTTATGGAGGTTTTTGGGGGGGTTGTCGGCTCCCCGCCAAGAAGAAAGATCCGGGCGCCGTCAGCAATCTGGTCCATAAAGAAAGCAAACAAACGCAGAGCTCTCTGCACACACACAGCACAAAGACATAACATTACCATAAATGTGGTTTTATTAATAATAACAGTATCTCTTTTAATGAACATTGCAGATACACAATAGAAAATAAATCCGAAAACGGGAGAGACTTAGTCTCGAGAGTCGTGAAAGTGCCTGGAATAATTCTGTGCTATATATTGTCATTATTCATCGCCACTTTTCTAGTCTTCGCCTGATCGCCAGAAATATTCAATGAACCACCGAACAAAAGAGTGATATTCTCCTGCTTCTCAGAGTCCAAAACCTCCAAAAGTTTTCCTTTTTCTCTGCTTTCTCTGAGGAGCTGTTAAGAAAAATAACCATCATCACCGCCACTAGATTGTCTTCATCTTAAATCGTATTGTTTTGAATTTATTTACACAATGCCACAACCGAGAGCACAGCCAATCCTTCTGTTCAGAGATAGTGCTCTAAAAAGTAAACAAAAAGTTGACTCTTCCGAGGAGGGAAAGGTGCAACAGAGGAAACATTCAAACTCTTGGAAAAAATCTCAAATGTTTTTTGAATGTTATGACACCAGGTGTTTCAAATAAAAATGTAAAAAAATGGGAATAATAAAAATGTTGCATATTTTATGGCACTAAATGAAACATTTGAGGGTATTTTCAGAATAAAATATGGCACTGCTGCAGAATAACTCTCCATGAAATCAATTAAAAAACAAAAGTTCACTTTAGCGTCCTTTGGTCTAAATTTATATTACTATCGTGGTTTAGTTGGCATACATTCTTGAGTTCCATTCCAAAGACGATTATTGTTATTTTTCGTTAATATTCAAACAACTTCACCATGAAAAACTTAAATGGAAAACCGGGTTAATGGTTTAGCCCTGGACAGCCTCGCTTAGCCTCACAGATGAAACCGGACGGGCGGGTGGGTGGGTGGG